>NW_026637407.1:0-29915 GCF_028554395.1 Pezoporus wallicus
GTGGGGACCATATGGGGCTATGGGGCAGTGGGGACCATATATGGGGCAGTGGGGGCTATGGGGCAGTGGGGACCATATGGGGCTATGGGGCACTGGGGACCATATGGGGCTATGGGGCAGTGGGGACCATATGGGGCTATGGGGCAGTGGGGACCATATGGGGCTATGGGGCAGTGGGGACCATATGGGGCTATGGGGCTATGGGGTGCTATGGGGCAGTGGGGACCATATGGGGCTATGGGGCAGTGGGGACCATATGGGCCTATGGGGCAGTGGGGACCATATGGGGCTATGGGGCAGTGGGGACCATATGGGGCTATGGGGCAGTGGGGACCATATGGGGCTATGGGGCAGTGGGGACCATATGGGGCTATGGGGCAGTGGGGATTATATGGGGCTATGGGGCAGTGGGGACCATATGGGGCTATGGGGCATTGGGGACCATATGGGGCTATGGGGCAGTGGGGACCATATGGGGCTATGGGGCAGTGGGGACTATGGGGCAGTGGGGACCATATATGGGGCAGTGGGGACCATATGGGGCTATGGGGCAGTGGGGACCATATGGGGCTATGGGGCAGTGGGGACCATATGGGGCTATGGGGCAGTGGGGACCATATGGGGCTGTGGGGACCATGTGGGGCTATGGGGGGCTATGGGGCAGTGGGGACCATATGGGGCTATGGGGCAGTGGGGACCATATGGGGCTATGGGGCAGTGGGGACCATATGGGGCTATGGGGCAGTGGGGACCATATGGGGCTATGGGGCAGTGGGGACCATATGGGGCTATGGGGCAGTGGGGACCATATGGGGCTATGGGGCAGTGGGGACAATATGGGGCTATGGGGCAGTGGGGACCATATGGGGCTATACTGGGGCACTGGGGACCATATGGGGCTATGGGGCAGTGGGGACCATATGGGGCTATGGGGCAGTGGGGACCATATGGGCTATGGGGCATGGGGCATATGGGGCAGTGGGGACCATATGGGGCTATGGGGCAGTGGGGACCATATGGGGCTATGGGGCAGTGGGGACCATATGGGGCTATGGGGCAGTGGGGACCATATGGGGCTATGGGGCAGTGGGGACCATATGGGGCTATGGGGCAGTGGGGACCATATGGGGCTATGGGGCAGTGGGGACCATATGGGGCTATGGGGCAGTGGGGACCATATGGGGCTATGGGGCAGTGGGGACGCTATGGGGCAGTGGGGACCATATGGGGCAGTGGGGACCATATGGGGCTATGGGGCAGTGGGGACCATATGGGGCTATGGGGCAGTGGGGATGGGGCAGTGGGGACCATATGGGGCTATGGGGCAGTGGGGACCATATGGGGCTATGGGGCAGTGGGGACCATATGGGGCTAATCGACCCATTGATAGAACCCATTGATCAATCCATTGAAAGAACCCATTGATGACCCCATTGATAGAACCCATTGATCGACCCCATTGAAAGAACCCATTGATAGAACCCATTGATCAACCCCATTGATAGAACCCATTGATCGACCCCATTGATAGAACCCATTGATCGACCCCATTGATAGAACCCATTGATCGACCCCATTGATAGAACCCATTGATCAACCCTATTGATAGAACCCATTGATCGACCCCATTGAAAGAACCCATAGATCGACCCCATTGATTCAACCCATTGATCGACCCCATTGATAGAACCCATTGATCAACCCCATTGAAAGAACCCATTGATCGACCCCATTGATAGAACCCATTGATCGACCCCATTGAAAGAACCCATTGATAGAACCCATTGATAGAACCCATAGATCGACCCCATTAATTCAACCCATTGATCAACCCCATTGATTCAACCCATTGATCGACCCCATTGATAAAACCCATTGATCAACCCCATTGATAGAACCCATTGATCGACCCCATTGATAGAACCCATTGATCAACCCCATTGATAGAACCCATTGATCGACCCCATTGAAAGAACCCATTGATAGAACCCATTGATCAACCCCATTGATAGAACCCATAGATCGACCCCATTGATTCAACCCATTGATCGACCCCATTGATAGAACCCATTGATCAACCCCATTGATAGAACCCATAGATCGACCCCATTGATTCAACCCATTGATCGACCCCATTGATAGAACCCATTGATCAACCCCATTGATAGAACCCATAGATCGACCCCATTAATTCAACCCATTGATCAACCCCATTGATTCAACCCATTGATCGACCCCATTGATAAAACCCATTGATCAACCCCATTGATAGAACCCATTGATCGACCCCATTGATTCAACCCATTGATCAACCCCATTGATAGAACCCCTAGATCGACCCCATTGATTCAACCCATTGAAAGAACCCATTGATAGAACCCATTGATCAACCCCATTGATAGAACCCATAGATCGACCCCATTGATCCAACCCATGCCACAACCCCATCCCATCCATGCCGGACCTCATGAATCGCCCCATTGACCCAACCCATTGCCGGAACCCCATCGCGTCGCCTCCGGTTGACCCCCTATGGGCCTCCCCCCATTGCGTGTATGTCCCCATTTAGGGAAGCATTATGGGGTGTACAGCTGCGAGGGCTGCAAGGGCTTCTTCAAGCGCACGATCCGCAAGGACCTGAGCTACTCGTGCCGCGACAACCGCGCCTGCGTGGTGGACAAGCGCCAACGCAACCGATGCCAGTTCTGCCGCTACCAAAAGTGCCTGGCGAGCGGCATGAAGAGGGAGGGTGAGCTTTTGGGGGGGGGGGGTTGGGGGGATTGGGGGTGGGGGAGGAATGTGGGGGGGGGAGGTTAACTGGGAAGTCAACTGGGAGCTCAACTGGAAGAGGGAAACGCAACTGGAACTCAACGGGGAGAGAGGGACTCAACTGGGAACTCAATGGGGAGATGGGAAGTCAACTGGGAACTCAATGGGAAGAGGGGAACTCAACTGGGAGCTCAACTGGGAGAGGATAACTCAACTGGGAGCTCAATTGGAAGAGGGAAACGCAACTGGAACTCAACGGGGAGAGAGGGACTCAACTGGGAACTCAATGGGGAGATGGGAACTCAACTGGGAACTCAACGGGGAGAGGGAAACGCAACTGGAACTCAACGGGGAGAGAGGGACTCAACTGGGAACTCAATGGGGAGAGGGGAAGTCAACTGGGAACTCAATGGGGAGATGGGAACTCAACTGGGAGCTCAACTGGGAGAGGGGAACTCAACTGGGAGCTCAATGGGGAGATGGGAACTCAACTGGGAGCTCAACTGGGAGATGGGAACTCAACTGAGAACGCAACTGGGACAGGAGAACTCAACTGGGAGAGGGGAACTCAACTGGGAACTCAATGGGGAGATGGGAACTCAACTGGAAGAGGGGAACTCAACTGGGAACTCAACTGGAAGAGGAGAACTCAACTGGGAACTCAATGGGGAGATGACAATCAACTGGGAACTCAATGGGGAGATGGGAACTCAACTGGGAACTCAATGGGGAGATGGGAACTCAACTGGGAACACAACTGGAAGAGAACTCAACTGGGAACTCAATGGGGAAACACGAACTCAACTGGGAGCTCAACTGGGAGAGGGGAACTCAACTGGGAACTCAATGGGGAGATGGGAACTCAACTGGGAGCTCAATGGGGAGATGGGAACTCAACTGGGAGCTCAATGGGGAGATGGCAACTCAACTGGGAGCTCAATGGGGAGATGGGAACTCAACTGGGAACTCAATGGGGAGATGGGAAGTCAACTGGGAGCTCAATGGGGAGATGGGAACTCAACTGGGAACTCAATGGGGAGATGGGAACTCAACTGGGAGAGGGAAACTCAACTGGGAACTCAACTGGAAGAGGAGAACTCAACTGGGAGCTCAACTGGAAGAGGGGAACTCAACTGGGAACTCAATGGGGAAATGGGAACTCAACTGGGAACTCAACTGGAAGAGGGGAACTCAACTGGGAACTCAATGGGGAGATGGGAACTCAACTGGGAGCTCAATTGGAAGAGGGGAAGTCAACTGGGAACTCAATGGGGAGATGGGAAGTCAACTGGGAGTTCAATGGGGAGATGGGAGCTCGACTGGGAGAGGGGGACTCAACTGGGAGCTCAACTGGAAGAGGGGAACTCAACTGGGAACTCGATGGAGAGATTGGAACTCAATGGGGAGATGGGAACTCAACTGGGAACTTAATGGGGAGATGGGAACTCAACTGGGAACTTAATGGGGAGATGGGAACTCAACTGGGAACTCAATGGGGAGATGGGAACTCAATGGGGAGATGGGAACTCAACTGGGAACTCAATGAGGAGATGGGAACTCAACTGGGAACTCAATGAGGAGATGGGAACTCAACTGGGAACTCAACTGGGAGAGGGGAACTCAACTGGAAGAGGAGAACTCAACTGGGAGCTCAACTGGAAGAGGGGAACTCAACTGGGAGCTCAATGGGGAGATGGGAACTCAACTGGGAACTCAACTGGGAGAGGGGAACTTAACTGGGAACTCAATGGGGAGATGGGAACTCAACTGGGAACACAACTGGAAGAGGAGAACTCAACTGGGAACTCAATGGGGAAACGGGAACTCAACTGGGAGAGGGGAACTCAACTGGGAACTCAACTGGAAGAGGAGAACTCAACTGGGAACTCAATGGGGAGATGGGAACTCAACTGGGAGCTCAATGGGGAGATGGGAACTCAACTGGGAACTCAATGGGGAGACAGGAGCTCAACTGGGAGATGGGAACTCAACTGGGAACTCAATGGGGAGACGGGATCTCAACTGGGAACTCAATGGGGAGATGGGAACTCAACTGGGAGATGGGAACTCAACTGGGAACTCAACTGGAAGAGGAGAACTCAACTGGGAACTCAACTGGGAGATGGGAACTCGACTGGGAACTCAATGGGGAGATGGGAACTCAACTGGGAGCTCAACTGGAAGAGGGGAACTCAACTGGGAACTCAGTGGGGAGATGGGAACTCAACTGGGAACTCAATGGGGAGATGGGAACTCAACTGGGAACTCAACTGGAAGAGGGGAACTCAACTGGGAACTCAATGGGGAGATGGGAACTCAACTGGAACTCAATGGGGAGATGGGAACTCAACTGGGAACTCAACTGGAAGAGGAGAACTCAACTGGGAACTCAGTGGGGAGATGTGAACTCAACTGGGAGCTCAACTGGAAGAGGAGAACTCAACTGGGAACTCAATGGGGAAACGGGAACTCAACTGGGAGAGGGGAACTCAACTGGGAACTCAATGGGGAGATGGGAACTCAACTGGGAACTCAATGGGGAAACACGAACTCAACTGGGAACTCAACTGGGAGAGGAGAACTCAACTGGGAACTCAATGGGGAAACGGGAACTCAACTGGGAGAGGGGAACTCAACTGGGAACTCAATGGGGAGATGGGAAGTCAACTGGGAGCTCAATGGGGAGATGGGAACTCAACTGGGAGCTCAATGGGGAGATGGGAACTCAACTGGGAGCTCAATGGGGAGATGGGAACTCAACTGGGAACTCAATGGGGAGATGGGAACTCAACTGGGAGCTCAACTGGGAGAGGGGAACTCAACTGAGAACTCAACTGGAAGAGGGGAACTCAACTGGGAACTCAATGGGGAGATGGGAACTCAACTGGGAACTCAACTGGAAGAGGGGAACTCAACTGGGAGAGGGGGACTCAACTGGAAGCTCAACTGGAAGAGGGGAACCCAACTGGGAACTCAATGGGGAGATGGGAACTCAACTGGGAGCTCAATGGGGAGATGGGAACTCAACTGGGAACTCAATGGGGAAACAAGAACTCAACTGGGAGCTCAATGGGGGATGGGAGCTCAACTGGGAGCTCAATGGGGAGATGGGAACTCAACTGGGAACTCAATGGGGAGATGGGAACTCAACTGGGAGCTCAACTGGGAGATGGGAACTCAACTGGGAACTCAACTGGAAGAGGGGAACTCAACTGGGAACTCAACTGGGAGATGGGAACTCAACTGGAACTCAATGGGGAGATGGGAACTCAACTGGGAGCTCAACTGGAAGAGGGGAACTCAACTGGGAGAGGGGGACTCAACTGGAAGCTCAACTGGAAGAGGGGAACCCAACTGGGAACTCAATGGGGAGATGGGAGCTCAACTGGGAGCTCAATGGGGAGATGGGAACTCAACTGGGAACTCAGTGGGGAAACAAGAACTCAACTGGGAGCTCAATGGGGGATGGGAGCTCAACTGGGAACTCAATGTGGAGATGGGAACTCAATGGGGAACCCAACTGGGAGCTCAATGGGGAGATGGGAGCTCACCCCCCCCCCACCCCGCCCCATAGCCGTGCAGGAGGAGCGCCAGCGGGGCAAGGACAAGGAGAAGGACGGCGACCCCGACGCTGTGGGGCCGGGCCCCGGGCAGGAGATGCCGGTGGAGAAGCTGCTGGAGGCCGAGCTGGCCGTGGAGCACAAAGCGGAGCAGGGCAGCGACGGCGCCGGCACCGCGGTCAGTGGACACCCCCCTTCACCCCCCTTCACCCCCCCTTCCCCCCCTTCACCCCCCCTTCACCCCCCTTTAACCCCCCTTCACCCCCCCTTCACCCCCCTTCACCCCCCTTAATCCCCCTTCACCCCCCTTTTAACCTCCCTGAACGCCCCCTTCACCCCCTTTAACCCCCCTTTACCCCCCCTTCACCCCCCCTTCACCTCCCCTTAACCCCCCCTTCACCCCCCCTTTAACCACCCCTTCACCCCCCCTTTAAACCCCCTTCACCCCCCTTTAACCCCCCTGAACCCCCCTTTAACCCCCCCTTGAACCCCTTGAACCCCCCCTTTAACCCCCCTTCACCCCCCTTTAACCCCACCTGAACACCCCCTTTAACCCCCCCTTTAAACCCCCTGAACCCTCTTCACCCCCCTTCACGTCCACATTCTCTTCGCCCCAACCCCATCCCCCATCCCCATCCCTTCCCCCATCCCCATTCCCATCCCCCCATCCCTCCCCCCCATTCCCTTCTCCCCCATCCCCATTCCCTTCCCCCCCAATCCCATCCCCCATCCCTTCCCCCCTCCCCCCATCCCCCCATCCCATCCCCCCATTACCATTCCCTTTCCCCCCAATCCCATTCCCAACCCCATCCCCATCCCCCCTTTCCCTTCCCCCCCATCCCCATTCCCATCCCCCCATCCCTTCTCCCCCCATCCCTTCCCCCCATCCCCATTCATCCCTTCCCCCCATCCCCATCCCCATCCCATGCCCATGCCTTCACGTTCCCCCCCCCTTCGCCATTCCATCCCCATCCCATCCCCATCCCCATCCCCATCCCATCCCCATCCTCATCCCTATACCCATCCTCCATCC
Source organism: Pezoporus wallicus (assembly GCF_028554395.1). Classification (NCBI taxonomy): domain Eukaryota; kingdom Metazoa; phylum Chordata; class Aves; order Psittaciformes; family Psittacidae; genus Pezoporus; species Pezoporus wallicus. The sequence goes on from NW_026637407.1 coordinate 7,363, forward strand.
CCCCATCCCCATCCCCCCATCCCATCCCCATCCCCCATCCCACCCCCCACCCCCCAACCTCCACCCCCCCTCACTGCTCGCCCCCCAGCCCCGTGACCCGGTGACCAACATCTGCCAGGCCGCGGACCAGCAGCTCTTCACCCTGGTCGAGTGGGCCAAGAGGGTGCCCCGCTTCTGCCAGCTGCCCCTCGACGACCAGGTCATCCTCCTGCGGGCAGGTACCGCCTATGGGGCAGCTATGGGGCACCTATGGGGTGTCTATGGGTCTCTATGGGGGTCTATGGGGTCCCTACGGGGGTCTATGGGGTCCCTATGGGTCTCTATGGGGGTCTATGGGGTCACTATGGGGGTCTATGGGGTCCCTATGGGTCTCTATGGGGGTCTATGTGGTCCCTATGGGGGTCTATGGGGTTCCTATGGGTCTCTATGTGGTCCCTATGGGTCTCTATGGGGTTCCTATGGGGGTCTATGGGGTTTCTATGGGGGCCCCACTTCTGCCAGCTGCCCCTCGACGACCAGGTCATCCTCCTGCGGGCAGGTACCGCCTATGGGGCGGCTATGGGGCACCTATGGGGTGTCTATGGGTCTCTATGGGGGTCTATGGGGTCCCTACGGGGGTCTATGGGGTCCCTATGGGTCTCTATGGGGGTCTATGGGGTCCCTATGGGGTCTATGGGGTCCCTATGGGTCTCTATGGGTTCCTATGGGGTCTATGGGGTCCCTATGGTTCTCTATGGGGTCCCTATGGGTCTATGGGGGTCTATGTGGTCCCTATGGGGGTCTATGGGGTTCCTATGGGTCTCTATGTGGTCCCTATGGGTCTCTATGGGGTTCCTATGGGGGTCTATGGGGTTTCTATGGGGGCCCCGCTTCTGCCAGCTGCCCCTCGACGACCAGGTCATCCTCCTGCGGGCAGGTACCGCCTATGGGGTGGCTATGGGGCACCTATGGGGTGTCTATGGGGGTCTATGGGGTGTCTATGGGGGTCTATGGGGTGTCTATGGGGGTCTATGGGGTCCTATTGGGGACCTATGGGTCTCTATGTGGTCCCTATGGGGTCCTACTGTGGACCTATGGGTCTCTATGGGGTGTCTATGGGCCTCTATGGGGTCCCTATGGGGGTCTATGGGGTCCTATTGGGGACCTATGGGTCTCTATGGGGTCCCTATGGGTCTCTATGGGGTGTCTATGGGGTCCCTATGGGGGTCTATGGGGTCCCTATGGGGGTCTATGGGGTCCCTATGGGGGTCTATGGGGTCCCTATGGGGGTCTATGGGGTTCCTATGGGGGTCTATGGGGTTTCTATGGGGGCCCCGCTTCTGCCAGCTGCCCCTCGACGACCAGGTCATCCTCCTGCGGGCAGGTACCGCCTATGGGGCGGCTATGGGGCGTCTATGGGGCGCTATGGGGTCCCTATGGGGTCCCTATGGGGGTCTATGGGGTCCTATTGGGGACCTATGGGTTTATGGGGGTCTATGGGGGGTTTATGGGGGTCTATGGGGCTCTATGGGGTTCCTATGGGGGTCTATGGGGGTCTATGGGGTGTCTATGGGGTCCCTATGGGGGTCTATGGGATGCTATGGGGTCCTATTGTGGACCTATGGGTCTCTATGGGGTCCTATGGGGGTCTATGGAGTCTCTATGGGGTGTCTATGGGGGTCTATGGGGGACCTATGGGGGTCTATGGGATGCTATGGGGTCCCTATGGGTCTCTATGGGGTCCCTATGGGGGACCAATGGGGTCCTATTGTGGACCTATGGGTCTCTATGGGGTGTCTATGGGGGTCAATGGGGTGCCTATGGGGTCCCTATGGGGTCCTGTGGGGGACCTATAGGTCTCTATGGGGTCCCTATGGGGGTCAATGGGGTCCTATGGCGTCCTATTGGGGACCTATGGGGGTCTGTGGGGTCCCATGGGGGACCTGTGGGTCTCTATGGGGTCTCTATGGGGTCCTATGGGGGACCTATGGGTCTCTGTGGGGTCTCTATGGGGTCCCTTTGGGGGTCTGTGGGGTCCCTATGGGGCTCTATGGGGTTTCTGTGGGGGCCCCACTTCTGCCGGCTTCCACACTTACGATTCTGCCCCACACACACGGGGCCACCCCACACTTATGGGGCCGTCCCACACTTATGGGGCCACCCCACGCTTACGGGACTGCCCCATAGTTATGGGGCTGGTCTCCGTATATGGGGCTGCCCCACATTTATGGGGCTTCCCCACATTTATGGGGCTGCCCCACCCTTATGGGGCCACCCCACGCTTATGGGACTGCGCCACACTTATGGGACTGCCCCACACATATGGGGCCGACCTGCATATATGGGGCGGCCCCACACTTACAGGTCCACCCCACACATATGGGTCCACCCCACACAAATGGGTCCAAACACACATATGGGTCTGCCCCACACTTACGAGTCCGCCCTACACATATGGGGCTGCCCCACACTTATGGGGCTGCCCCACACTTATGGGTCCGCCCCACACATATGGGTCTGCCCCACACTTATGAGTCCGCCCCACACTTATGGGTCTGCCCCACACTTATGAGTCCGCCCCACACTTATGGGTCTGCCCCACACTTATGAGTCCGCCCCACACTTATGGGTCTGCCCCACACATATGAGTCCACCCCACACTTATGGGTCCGCCCCACACTTATGAGTCCACCCCACACTTATGGGTCCGCCCCATACTTATGAGTCCACCCCACACTTATGGGTCTGCCCCACACATATGAGTCCACCCCACACTTATGGGTCTGCCCCACACATATGAGTCCACCCCACACTTATGGGTCCGCCCCACACTTATGGGGCCGCCCCACACTTATGGGTCCTTCCCACACTTATGAGTCCACCCCACACTTATGGGTCCGCCCCACACTTATGGGTCCGCCCCACACTTATGGGGCCGCCCCACACTTATGAGTCCACCCCACACTTACGGGTCTGCCCCACACTTATGGGTCCTTCCCACACATATGACTCCACCCCACACTTATGAGTCCACCCCACACTTATGGGTCCGCCCCAGACTTATGAGTCCACCCCACACTTATGGGTCTGCCCCACACATATGAGTCCACCCCACACGTATGGGTCTGCTCCCCACACTGCCCCACACATATGGGTCCACCCCACACTTATGGGTCTGCCCCACACATATGAGTCCACCCCACACTTATGGGTCCACCCCACACTTATGGGTCTGCCCCACACATATGAGTCTCCTCCACACTTATGGGTCCGCCCCACACTTATGGGTCCGCCCCACACTTATGGGTCCGCCCCACACTTATGGGGCCGCCCCACACTTATGGGTCCTTCCCACACTTATGAGTCCGCCCCACACTTATGGGGCCGCCCCACACTTATGAGTCCACCCCACACTTACGGGTCTGCCCCACACTTATGGGTCCTTCCCACACATATGACTCCACCCCACACTTATGAGTCCACCCCACACTTACGGGTCCGCCCCACACTTATGGGTCCACCCCACACTTATGGGTCTGCCCCACACATATGAGTCCACCCCACACTTATGGGTCTGCCCCACACATATGAGTCCACCCCACACTTATGGGTCCGCCCCACACTTATGGGGCCGCCCCACACTTATGGGTCCTTCCCACACTTATGAGTCCACCCCACACTTATGGGTCCGCCCCACACTTATGGGTCCGCCCCACACTTATGGGGCCGCCCCACACTTATGAGTCCACCCCACACTTATGGGTCCGCCCCATACTTATGAGTCCACCCCACACTTATGGGTCCACCCCACACTTATGAGTCCACCCCACACATATGGGTCCACCCCACACAAATGGGTCCAAACACACATATGGGTCTGCCCCACACTTACGAGTCCGTCCCACACATATGGGGCTGCCCCACACTTATGGGTCTGCCCCACACTTATGAGTCCACCCCACACTTATGAGTCCACCCCACACTTATGGGGCCGCCCCACACTTATGAGTCCACCCCACACTTATGGGTCCTTCCCACACTTATGGGTCCGCCCCACACTTATGGGTCCGCCCCACACTTATGAGTCCACCCCACACTTATGGGTCTGCCCCACACATATGAGTCCACCCCACACTTATGGGTCCACCCCACACTTATGGGTCCGCCCCACACTTATGGGTCTGCCCCACACATATGAGTCCGCCCCACACTTATGGGTCCACCCCCCACTTATGAGTCCACCCCACACTTATGGGTCCACCCCACACTTATGGGTCCGCCCCACACTTATGGGTCTGCCCCACACTTATGGGGCCGCCCCATTGCCTGCAGGCTGGAACGAGCTGCTCATCGCCTCCTTCTCGCACCGCTCCATCTCCGTGCAGGACGGGATCCTCCTGGCCACGGGGCTCCACGTCCACCGCAACAGCGCCCACAGCGCCGGCGTGGGGGCCATCTTCGACAGGTTGGGGGGCAGCGGTGGGGCAGGAATGGGGCTGGAATGGGGTTTCAATGGGGTTTCAATGGGGTTTCAATGGGGTTTCAATGGGGCAGGAATGGGGTTTCAATGGGGTTTCAATGGGGCAGGAATGGGGTTTCAATGGGGTTTCAATGGGGCAGGAATGGGGCAGCAATGGGGTTTCAATGGGGTTTCAATGGGGCAGGAATGGGGTTTCAATGGGGTTTCAATGGGGTTTCAATGGGGTTTCAATGGGGCAGGAATGGGGTTTCAATGGGGTTTCAATGGGGTTTCAATGGGGTTTCAATGGGGTTTCAATGGGGTTTCAATGGGGTTTCAATGGGGTTTCAATGGGGTTTCAATGGGGTTTCAATGGGGTTTCAATGGGGTTTCAATGGGGCAGCAATGGGGTTTCAATGGGGTTTCAATGGGGTTTCAATGGGGTTTCAATGGGGCAGCAATGGGGCTGGAATGGGGTTTCAATGGGGCAGGAATGGGGCAGCAATGGGGTTTCAATGGGGTTTCAATGGGGTTTCAATGGGGTTTCAATGGGGTTTCAATGGGGTTTCAATGGGGCTGGAATGGGGCAGCAATGGGGTTTCAATGGGGCTGGAATGGGGTTTCAATGGGGTTTCAATGGGGTTTCAATGGGGTTTCAATGGGGCTGGAATGGGGTTTCAATGGGGTCACAATGGGGCAGCAATGGGGCAGCGGTGGGGCAGCAATGGGGCTGGAATGGGGCTGCAATGGGGCTGCAATGGGGCTGGAATGGGGCAGCAATGGGGCAGAGGTGGGGCAGGAATGGGGCAGCAATGGGGTTTCAATGGGGTTTCAATGGGGTTTCAATGGGGCAGGAATGGGGTTTCAATGGTGTTTCAATGGGGTTTCATTGGGTTTAATGGGGTTCAATGGGGTTTCAATGGGGTTCAATGGGGCTGGAATGGGGCAGCAATGGGGTTTCAATGGGGTTTCAATGGGGTTTCAATGGGGCAGGAATGGGGCAGCAATGGGGTTTCAATGGGGTTTCAATGGGGTTTCAATGGGGTTTCAATGGGGCAGGAATGGGGCAGCAATGGGGTTTCAATGGGGTTTCAATGGGGCTGGAATGGGGTTTCAATGGGGCAGAGGTGGGGCAGCAATGGGGTTTCAATGGGGCAGGAATGGGGCTGGAATGGGGTTTCAATGGGGCAGGAATGGGGCAGCAATGGGGTTTCAATGGGGTTTCAATGGGGTTTCAATGGGGTTTCAATGGGGCAGGAATGGGGCAGCAATGGGGTTTCAATGGGGTTTCAATGGGGTTTCAATGGGGCTGGAATGGGGCAGCAATGGGGTTTCAATGGGGTTTCAATGGGGTTTCAATGGGGTTTCAATGGGGCAGGAATGGGGCAGCAATGGGGTTTCAATGGGGTTTCAATGGGGTTTCAATGGGGTTTCAATGGGGTTTCAATGGGGTTTCAATGGGGCTGGAATGGGGTTTCAATGGGGTTTCAATGGGGTTTCAATGGGGTTTCAATGGGGTTTCAATGGGGTTTCAATGGGGCTGGAATGGGGTTTCAATGGGGTTTCAATGGGGCAGCAATGGGGCTGCAATGGGGCAGCGGTGGGGCAGCAATGGGGCAGCGGTGGGGCAGCAATGGGGTTTCAATGGGGCTGGAATGGGGTTTCAATGGGGCAGCAATGGGGCAGCAATGGGGCAGGAATGGGGCTGGAATGGGGCTGGAATGGGGTTGGAATGGGGTTGGAATGGGGCAGGAATGGGGTTTCAATGGGGTTGGAATGGGGCAGGAATGGGGTTGCAATGGGGTGGAATGGGGCTGGCACTGCCATGGAATCACCCCATTGACCCCCCCTGCCTCACTGAATCCCCCCCTGCCCCATTGACCCCCCCTGCCCCACTGACCCCCCCCTGCCCCATTGACCCCCCCTGCCCCATTGACCCCCCCTGCCCCACTGAACCCCTCCTGCCCCACTGAACCCCCCTGCCCCACTGAACCCCCCCTGCCCCATTGACCCCCCCTGCCCCACTGAACCCCCCTGCCCCATTGACCCCCCCCTGCCCCACTGAACCCCCCTGCCCCATTGACCCCCCCTGCCCCACTGACCCCCCCTGCCCCACTGAACCTGCCCCACTGAATCCCCCCCTGCCCCATTGACCCCCCCTGCCCCACTGAACCCCCCCCTGCCCCATTGAACCCCCCATTGAACCCCCCCCACCCCATTGAACCCATTGACCCCCACTGAACCCCCCCTGCCCCACTGACCCCCCCTGCCCCATTGACCCCCCCTGCCCCACTGAACCCCCCCTGCCCCACTGAACCCCCCCTGCCCCATAGGGTGCTGACGGAGCTGGTGTCCAAGATGCGGGACATGCGCATGGATAAGACAGAGCTGGGATGCTTGCGGGCCATCATCCTCTTCAACCCGGGTAAGGGACCCTCAGAGGGGCGCTATGGGGCAGCCCCATAGCGGGACATAGGGGGCAGCCCCATAGTGCCTCTATGGGGCAGCCCCATCATCCACTTCCATCCGGGTAAAGGATGCTCCCCATAGGGATGCAGGGATAACGGCAGTGGTCCATGGGGGTACCAGTGTGGGATATGGGGCAGGGGGACGCTCAGAGGGGGTCTATGGGGCAGCCCCATAGCGGGAAATAGGGGGCAGACCCATCGTGGGTCTATGGGTCAGCCCCATAGCGGGATATAGGGGGCAGCCCCATCGTGGGTCTATGGGGCAGCCCCATCGTCCTCTTCAACCCGGGTAAGGGACCCTCAGAGGGGCGCTATGGGGCAGCCCCATCCTCCGCCCCATAGCGGGACATAGGGGGCAGCCCCATAGTGCCTCTATGGGGCAGCCCCATCATCCACTTCCATCCGGGTAAAGGATGCTCCCCATAGGGATGCAGGGATAACGGCAGTGGTCCATGGGGGTACCAGTGTGGGATATGGGGCAGGGGGACGCTCAGAGGGGGTCTATGGGGCAGCCCCATAGCGGGACATAGGGGGCAGACCCATCGTGGGTCTATGGGTCAGCCCCATAGCGGGATATAGGGGGCAGCCCCATCGTGGGTCTATGGGGCAGCCCCATCGTCCTCTTCAACCTGGGTAAGGGACCCTCAGAGGGGCGCTATGGGGCAGCCCCATAGCGGGACATAGGGGGCAGCCCCATAGTGCCTCTATGGGGCAGCCCCATCATCCACTTCCATCCGGGTAAAGGATGCTCCCCATAGGGATGCAGGGATAACGGCAGTGGTCCATGGGGGTACCAGTGTGGGATGTGGGGCAGGGGGACGCTCAGAGGGGGTCTATGGGGCAGCCCCATAGCGGGACATAGGGGGCAGACCCATCGTGGGTCTATGGGTCAGCCCCATAGTGGGATATAGGGGGCAGCCCCATCGTGGGTCTATGGGGCAGCCCCATCGTCCTCTTCAACCCGGGTAAGGGACCCTCAGAGGGGCGCTATGGGGCAGCCCCATAGCGGGACATAGGGGGCAGCCCCATAGTGCCTCTATGGGGCAGCCCCATCATCCACTTCCATCCGGGTAAAGGATGCTCCCCATAGGGATGCAGGGATAACGGCAGTGGTCCATGGGGGTACCAGTGTGGGATATGGGGCAGGGGGACGCTCAGAGGGGGTCTATGGGGCAGCCCCATAGCGGGACATAGGGGGCAGACCCATCGTGGGTCTATGGGTCAGCCCCATAGCGGGATATAGGGGGCAGCCCCATCGTGGGTCTATGGGGCAGCCCCATCGTCCTCTTCAACCCGGGTAAGGGACCCTCAGAGGGGCGCTATGGGGCAGCCCCATAGCGGGGCATAGGGGGCAGCCCCATAGTGCCTCTATGGGGCAGCCCCATCATCCACTTCCATCCGGGTAAAGGATGCTCCCCATAGGGATGCAGGGATAACGGCAGTGGTCCATGGGGGTACCAGTGTGGGATATGGGGCAGGGGGACGCTCAGAGGGGGTCTATGGGGCAGCCCCATAGCGGGACATAGGGGGTAGCCCCATCGTGGGTCTATGGGGTAGCCCCATAGCGGGACATAGGGGTCTCCGCATAGTGTCTCTATGGGGCAGCCCCATAGCGGGATATAGGACTCACCCCATAGTGTCTTTATGGGGCAGCCCCATAGCTGGATATAGGGGGGGTCCCACCATAGCGTCCCTATGGTTCAGCCCCATAGCAGGATATAGGGGGCAGCCCCATAGCGGGCTATAGCTCTCCCCCCATAGCATCCCTATAGTTCAGCCCCATAGCGGGATCTAGATCTCCCCCCATAGCATCCCTATGGTTCAGCCCCATAGCAGGATATAGGGGGCAGCCCCATAGCAGGCTATAGCTCTCCCCCCATAGCATCCCTATGGTTCAGCCCCATAGTGGGTTATAGCTCTCCCCCCATAGCATCCCTATAGTTCAGCCCCATAGCAGGATATAAGGGGGGGTCCCACTATGGCGTTTCTATGGGGCAGCCCCATAGCCGGATCTAGATCTCCCCCCATAGCATCCCTATGCTTCATCCCCATAGCAGGATATAGGGAGCAGCCCCATAGTGGGATATAGGGGGCAGCCCCATAGCGGGCTATAGCTCTCCCCCCACAGCATCCCTATGGGGCAGCCCCATAGCAGGATATAGGGGGCAGCCCCATAGCAGGCTATAGCTCTCCCCCCACTGCATCCCTATGGTTCCGCCCCATAGCGGGCTATAGCTCTCCCCCCCACAGCATCCCTATGGGGCAGCCCCATAGCGGGGCCATGGGGCGGGTTGGGGGGCGCCATTGCCGCTCTGCCCCATAGATGCCAAGGGCCTGTCCAACGCGGCCGAGGTGGAGCTGCTGCGGGAGAAGGTTTACGCGGGGCTGGAGGCGTACTGCAAGCAGCGGTACCCGGAGCAGCAGGGAAGGTGGGGACGGACCCGGAATGTGCGGAATTCGACCCAAAATTCGTCAAAATCGACCCAAAATTCGGCAAAATCGACCCAAAATTGGTCAAAATCGACCCAAAATTGGTCAAAATCGACCCAAAATTTGTCAAAATCGCACCTAAATTCGTCAAAATCGACCCAAAATGCGTCAAAATCGACCCGAAATTCGTCAAAATTGACCCAAAATGCGTCAAAATCGACCCCCCATAATTTGTCAAAATCGACCCAAAATGCGTCAAAATCGACCCAATATTCGTCAAAATCGACCCAAAATACGTCAAAATCGACCCAAAATTGGTCAAAATCGATCCAAAATTCGGCAAAATCAACCCAAAATGCGTCAAAATCGACCCAATATTCGTCAAAATCGACCCAAAATGCGTCAAATTCGACCCCCCAAAATTCGTCAAAATCGACCCAAAATGCGTCAAAATCGACCCAAAATGCGTCTAAATCACCCCAAAATTCGTCTAAATCGACCCAAAATTCGTCAAAATCGACCCAAAATTCGTCAAAATCGACCCAAAATTCTTCAAAATCGACCCAAAATTCGTCAAAATCGACCCAAAATTCGTCAAAATCGCCCCAAAATTCGTCGAAATCACCAAAACAAAACATAAAAATGACCCCAGAAAACATCAAATTCACCCAAAAAAACATCAAATTCACCCCCAAAAAACATAAAAATGACCCCAAAATGCATCAAAATGACCCAAAACATGCGGAATTCAACCCAAAATTCGTCAAAATCGCCCCAAAATTCGTCAAAATCGCCCCCCAAAAACATAAAAATGACCCCAAAATGCATCAAAATGACCCCAAAATGCGTCAAAATGACCCAAAGTTCGTCAAAATCGACCCAAAATTCGTCAAAGTCCCCCCAAAATTCGTCAAAATGACACCAAAATTCGTCAAAATCACCCCAAAATTCATCAAATTCAGCCCAAAATGTGTCAAAATTACCCAAAACGCGCGGAATTCACCCCAAAATCCGTCAAAATCACCCCAAAATTCGTCAAAATCGCCCCAAAATCCCCCTTTTTCACCCCAAAACCCTTTCCCCCAAATCCCCCCAATTTCACCCCAAATCCCCCCAATTTGCTCCCAAAAAACGCTAATTTCACCCCAAAACCCTTTCCCCCCCAAAACCCCCCAATTTCCCCCCAATTTCCCCCAGATTTAAACCCAAAATCCCCCTTTTTCACCCCAAAACCCTTTCCCCCCTTTCCCCCCCATTTCCCCCCGAAAACCCCCCAATTTCACCCCAAATCCCCCCAGATTTAAACCCAAAAACCCCCTTTTTCACCCCAAAACCTTTTCTCCCCCTTTCCCCCCCCAAACCCCCTAATTTGACCCCCAAAACCCCCCAATTTCCCCCAGATTTAAACCCAAAATCCCCCTTTTTCACCCCAAAACCCTTTCCCCCCCTTTTCCCCCCTCCTTTTTACCCAAAATCCCCCTTTTTCACCCCAAAACCCATTCCCCCCCATTTCCCCCCCAAAACCCTTTCCCCCCCCCCCCCAATTTCCCCCCAAATCCCCCAGATTTAACCCCAACACCCCCCTTTTTCACCCCAAAACCCTTTCCCCCCTCCTTTTTACCCAAAATCCCCCTTTTTCACCCCAAAACCTTTTCCCCCATTTCCCCCCAAAACCCCCAATTTCCCCCAAATCCCCCCAATTTAACCCCAAAATCCCCCTTTTTCACCCCAAAACCCTTTCCCCCCCTTTCCCCCCCATTTCCCCCCCAAAACCCCCCAATTTCCCCCCAAATCCCCCCGATTTAACCCCAAAACCCCCCTTTTTCACCCCAAAACCCTTTCCCCCCTCCTTTTTACCCAAAATCCCCCTTTTTCACCCCAAAACCCATTCCCCCCCATTTCCCCCCCAAAACCCCCCAATTTCCCCCCAAATCCCCCCGATTTAACCCCAAAACCCCCCTTTTTCACCCCAAAACCCTTTCCCCCCATTCCCCCCCATTTCCCCCCCAAAACCCCCCAATTTCCCCCCAAATCCCCCCGATTTAACCCCAAAACCCCCCTTTTTCACCCCAAAACCCTTTCCCCCCTCCTTTTTACCCAAAATCCCCCTTTTTCACCCCAAAACCTTTTCCCCCCATTTCCCCCCCAAAACCCCCCAATTTCCCCCCAAATCCCCCCGATTTAACCCCAATTTAACCCCAAAATCCCCCTTTTTCACCCCAAAACCCATTCCCCCCCATTTCCCCCCCAAAACCCCCCAATTTCCCCCCAAATCCCCCCGATTTAACCCCAAAACCCCCCTTTTTCACCCCAAAACCCTTTCCCCCCTCCTTTTTACCCAAAACCCCCCTTTTTCACCCCAAAACCTTTTCTCCCCCTTTCCCCCCCCAAAACCCCCCAATTTCCCCCCAATTTCCCCCAGATTTAACCCCAAAACCCCCTTTTTCACCCCAAAACCCTTTCCCCCCTCCTTTTTACCCAAAATCCCCCTTTTTCACCCCATTTTCCCCCCTGTTTTAGGTTCGCCAAGCTCCTCCTCCGCCTCCCTGCCCTGCGCTCCATTGGCCTCAAGTGCCTGGAGCATCTCTTCTTCTTCAAGCTCATCGGGGACACCCCCATCGACACCTTCCTCATGGAGATGCTCGAAGCCCCACATCAACTCTCCTAAAGTGGGGGGAGGGGACACACTTATGGGTCCGCCCCATAAGTTAAAGCCCCGAAAACGCCCCCAAAATCGGCTTTTTCTACCCCAAAATAGGATGGGTTTTCCCCATGGGATGAAGGATGCGGGAGGGGATGCGAAGTGGTACCCAAGGGGGAAAGTGATGGGGAGGGGGTGGGGATTGAGAGGGGTTCTATGGGGCAGCCCCATAGAGGGATGTGGGGGTCCGCCCCATAAGTTAAAGCCCCGAAAACGCCCCCAAAATCGGCTTTTTCTACCCCAAAATTGGGGGGTTTCCACCCCAACATGGGATGAAGGATGCGGGATGCGAAGTGGTACCCAAGGGAGGAAGTGATGGGGAGAGGGGGGAATTGAGAGGGGTTCTATGGGGCAGCCCCATAGAGGGATGTGGGGGTCCGCCCCATAAGTTAACACCCCCAAAATCGGCCTTTTCCACCCCAAAATAGGAGGGTTTCCACCCCAACATGGGATGAAGGATGCGGGATGCAAAGTGGTACCCAAGGGCAGAAGTGATGGGGGGGGCATTGATAGGGGTTCTATGGGGCAGCCCCATAGTGGGACGTGGGGGTCCCCCTATAGTGGTTCTATGGGGCAGCCCCATAGTGGGATGGGGGGGACAACCCCCTTATAGTGGTTCTATGGGGCACCCCTATATTGCTCTATGGGACACCCCTATAGTGGGACGTGGGGGTCCCCCAATAGTGGTTCTATGGGGCAGCCCCATACTGGGACATGGGGGTCCCCCAATAGTGGTTCTATGGGGCAGCCCCATAGTGGGACATGGGGGTCCCCCAATAATGGTTCTATGGGGCAGCCCCATAGTGGGATATGGGGGTCCCCCTATAGCGGTTCTATGGGGCAGCCCCATAGTGGGATATGGGGGTCCCCCTATAGCGGTTCTATGGGGCAGCCCCATAGTGGGACATGGGGGTCCCCCTATAGTGGTTCTATGGGGCAGCCCCATAGTGGGATATGGGGGTCCCCCTATAGTGGTTCTATGGGGCAGCCCCATAGTGGGACATGGGGGTCCCCCTATAGCGGTTCTATGGGGCAGCCCCATAGTGGGATATGGGGGTCCCCCTATAGCGGTTCTATGGGGCAGCCCCATAGTGGGACATGGGGGTCCCCCTATAGCGGTTCTATGGGGCAGCCCCATAGTGGGATATGGGGGTCCCCCTATAGCGGTTCTATGGGGCAGCCCCATAGTGGGACATGGGGGTCCCCCTATAGCGGTTCTATGGGGCAGCCCCATAGTGGGATATGGGGGTCCCCCTATAGCAGTTCTATGGGGCAGCCCCATAGTGGGACATGGGGGTCCCCCTATAGCGGTTCTATGGGGCAGCCCCATAGTGGGACATGGGGGTCCCCCAATAGGGGTTCTATGGGGCAGCCCCATAGTGGGATATGGGGGTCCCCCTATAGTGGTTCTATGGGGCAGCCCCATAGTGGGATATGGGGGTCCCCCTATAGTGGTTCTATGGGGCAGCCCCATAGTGGGACATGGGGGTCCCCCTATAGTGGTTCTATGGGGCAGCCCCATAGTGGGACATGGGGGTCCCCCTATAGTGGTTCTATGGGGCAGCCCCATAGTGGGACATGGGGGTCCCCCAATAGTGGTTCTATGGGGCAGCCCCATAGTGGGATATGGGGGTCCCCCTATAGTGGTTCTATGGGGCAGCCCCATAGTGGGACATGGGGGTCCCCCTATAGTGGTTCTATGGGGCAGCCCCATAGTGGGACATGGGGGTCCCCCTATAGTGGTTCTATGGGGCAGCCCCATAGTGGGACATGGGGGTCCCCCAATAGTGGTTCTATGGGGCAGCCCCATAGTGGGACATGGGGGTCCCCCTATAGTGTCTCTATGGGGCACCCCTATAGTGGGATATGGGGGTCCCCCAACAGTGTCTCTATGGGGCACCCCCATAGTGGGACCCCCCTATAGAACTATGGGCTATGGGGCAGCCCCATCGTGTGGGATAGGGGGGGCCCCCCACCATAACCACCCTATAGGGCTCTATGGGGCAGCCCCATAGTGAGGCTCCCCCCACTGAGGCACCCAATAGCACTTTGAATGGGGGGGGGGGAGGGCCCCATAGACCCCTATGGGGGGCCCTAAATACCCTATGGGGGGGTCCAATGGGACTTGGGGGGCGGAGGGGGGGGGTTGTTGTGGGTCCTACAGAAACACCGCCCCCCATCTCCCCCCCATTGCTTTGGATTAAAGTTGCTGCTTCTCGGTCACCGGAGGGTGGTTGGTTATGGGAGGGGGTCACCCCATAGATCCCTGCCCCATAGATCCCCCTTTGCCCCATAGATCCCTGCCCCATAGATCCCTGCCCCATAGATTCCCCCTTTGCCCCATAGATCCCTGCCCCATAGATCCCCCTTTGCCCCATAGATCCCTGCCCCATAGATCCCTGCCCCATAGATCCCCCTTTGCCCCATAGATCCCTGCCCCATAGATCCCCCATTGTCCCATAGATCCCTGCCCCATAGATCCCCCTTTGCCCCATAGATCCCTGCCCCATAGATCCCCCTTTGCCCCATAGATCCCTCACCCATAGATCCCTGACCCATAGATCCCCCTTTGCCCCATAGATCCCTGACCCATAGATCCCGTTCCCTGACATCCTGATCCCTGACCCATTGATCCCGGACCCATAGAGCCTGAGCCCCCCATAGATCCCTGCCCCATAGATCCCCCTTTGCCCCATAGATCCCTGCCCCATAGATCCCCCTTTGCCCCATAGATCCCTCACCCATAGATCCCTGACCCATAGATCCCCCTTTGCCCCATAGATCCCTGACCCATAGATCCCTGCCCCATAGATCCCCCTTTGCCCCATAGATCCCTGCCCCATAGATCCCCCATTGTCCCATAGATCCCTGCCCCATAGATCCCCCTTTGCCCCATAGATCCCTGCCCCATAGATCCCCCATTGTCCCATAGATCCCTGCCCCATAGATCCCCCTTTCCCCATAGATCCCCCTTTGCCCCATAGATGCCCCGTAGATCTCCCACTGCCCTATAGATGCTCCATTGCCCCATAGATCCCCCTTTGCCCCATAGATCCCTGCCCCATAGATCCCCCTTTGCCCCATAGATCCCTGCCCCATAGATCCCTGCCCCATAGATCCCTGCCCCATAGATCCCCCATTGTCCCATAGATCCCTGCCCCATAGATCCCTGCCCCATAGATCCCTGCCCCATAGATCCCTGCCCCATAGATCCCTGCCCCATAGATCCCTGCCCCATGGATCCCTGCCCCATAGATCCCTGCCCCATAGATCCCTGCCCCATAGATCCCTGCCCCATAGATCCCTCTTTGCCCCATAGATCCCCCTTTGCCCCATAGATCCCTGCCCCATAGATCCCCCTTTCCCCATAGATCCCTGCCCCATAGGTCCCTGCCCCATAGATTCCCCTTTCCCCATAGATCCCCCTTTGCCCCATAGATGCCCCGTAGATCTCCCACTGCCCTATAGATGCTCCATTGCCCCGTAGATCCCCCTTTGCCCCATAGGTGCCCTATTGCCCTATAGATCCCCCTTTGCCCCATAGATCCCTGCCCCATAGATCCCCCTTTGCCCCATAGATCCCTGCCCCATAGATCCCCCATTGCCCCATAGATCCCTGCCCCATAGATCCCTGCCCCATAGATTCCCCTTTCCCCATAGATCCCCCTTTGCCCCATAGATGCCCCGTAGGTCTCCCACTGCCCTATAGATGCTCCATTGCCCCATAGATCCCCCTTTGCCCCATAGGTGCCCTATTGCCCTATAGGTCCCCCATTGCCCCATAGATGCCCCATAGATCCCCCATTGTCCCATAGATGCCCCATAGATCTCCCATTGCCCTATAGATGTCCCATTACCCCATAGATGCCCCATTGCCCCATAGATCCCCCGTTGCCCCATAGATCCCTCATTGCCCCATAGATGCCCAATCCCTGCCCCATAGATCCCCCATTGCCCCCAAAATCCCTGCCCCATAGATCCCCCATTGACCAGAAATTCCCTGCCCTATAGATCCCCCATTGCCCCATGGATCCCCCATTGCCCCATAGATCCCCACTTCATAGATCCCCACCCCATAGATCCCCCATTGCCCCATAGATACGTGCCCCATAGATCCCCCATAGATCCCTGCCCCATAGATCCCCCATTGCCCCATAGACCCCTGATCCCCCATAGATCCCCCATAGATCCCCACCCCATAGATCCCCCATTGCCCCATGAAACGGCGGAGGGGGGCGGGGCGAAGGCGTGGCCAAGGGGGCGGGACGTGGGCGTGGCTAAAGCGAAGGGGGCGTGGCCGGGGCTACTCCGGCGCGCTCGGAGCGAGCGGCCGCAGACGGGACCCGAAGGGGACCGGGACCGAAGGGACCCGAAGGGACCCGAACGGTTCCGAACGGACCCGAACGGGACCCGAAGGGGACCCGGACCCGAACGGACCCGAACGGACCCGAACGGGACCTGAAGGGGACCCGAAGGGGACCCGGACCCGAACGGTTCCGAACGGTTCCGAAGGGACCCGAACGGTTCCGAACGGAGCCGAAGGGGACCCGGACCCGAACGGACCCGAACGGACCCGAAGGGGACCCGGACCCGAACGGTTCCGAACGGTTCCGAAGGGGACCCGAACGGTTCCGAAGGGGACCCGAACGGTTCCGAAAGGAGCCGAAGGGACCCGAACGGGACTGGGACCGAAGGGACCCGAAGGGGACCCGGACTCGAACGGTTCCGAACGGTTCCGAAGGGGACCCGAAAGGGACCCGAACGGTTCTGAACGGTTCCAAACGGTTCCGAAGGGCTCCGAAAGGACCCGAACGGTTCCGAACGGGACTCGAACGGTTCCGAACGGTTCCGAAGGGACCCGAAGGGACCCGAAGGGGACCCGGAGCCAAACGGGACCCGGACCCGAACGGACCCGAACGGTTCCGAACGGTTCCGAAGGGACCCGAAAGGACCCGAACGGTTCCGAAGGGACCCGAACGGTTCCGAACGGTTCCGAACGGGACCCGAAGGGTTCCGAAGGGCTCCGCCATGGCTCGGCTCGGCCCCGCGCTGCCGCTCGTCCTGCTCGGGCTCGGAGTGGTGCTGAGAGTGGATGCGGCTGGTACGGGGGGGGGGGGACTGGGATAAACTGGGATAGACTGGGATGGAATGGGATAAACTGGGATGGAATGGGAGGGATGGGAGGGAATGGGATAAACTGGGATGGAATGGGATAAACTCGGAGGGAATGGGATAAACTGGGATAAACTGGGATGGAATGGGAGGGAATGGGATGGAATGGGGTGGAATGGGGTGGAATGGGATGGATGGGATAAACTGGGATAAACTGGGATGGAATGGGAGGGATGGGAGGGACTGGGAGAGAATGGGATAGAGGGGGATAAACTGGGATGGAATGCGATGGAATGGGATGGAATGGGATGAATGGGATGGACTGGGATAGAGTGGGATAGACTGGGATAGACTGGGATGGAATGCGATGGAATGGGATGGAATGGGATGGAATGGGATAGACTGGGATAGTGTGGGATGGACTGGGATAGAGTGGGATAAACTGGAGAGAATGGGAGGGAATGGGATAAACTGGAGAGAATGGGATAAAGTGGGATAGAATGGGATAAAGTGGGATGGAATGGGATAAAGTGGGATGGAATGGGATAAAGTGGGATAGAATGGGATAAACTGGGATGGAATGGGATAAAGTGGGATAGAATGGGATAAAGTGGGATGGAATGGGATAAAGTGGGATAGAATGGGATGGAATGGGATAAACTGGGATGGAATGGGATAGAGTGGGATAGAATGGGATAAAGTGGGATGGAATGGGATAAAGTGGGATGGAATGGGATAAAGTGGGATAGAATGGGATGGAATGGGATAAAGTGGGATAGAATGGGATAAAGTGGGATAGAATGGGATAAAGTGGGATAGAATGGGATAAAGTGGGATGGAATGGGATAAAGTGGGATGGAATGGGATAAAGTGGGATAGAATGGGATAAAGTGGGATGGAATGGGATAAAGTGGGATAGAATGGGATGGAATGGGATAAACTGGGATGGAATGGGATAGAGTGGGATAGAATGGGATAAAGTGGGATGGAATGGGATAAAGTGGGATGGAATGGGATAAAGTGGGATGGAATGGGATAAACTGGGATGGAATGGGATAGAGTGGGATACACTGGGATAGAGTGGGATAGAGTGGAGAGAAGGGGAAGAAATGGGAGAGACTGGGATAAACTGGGATGGAATGGGATGGAATAGGAGAGACTGGGATGGAATGGGATGGAGTGGGTGGACAGGGATAGAGTGGAGAGACTGGGATGGACTGGGATAGACTGGGAGGGAATGGGAGAGACTGGGATGGACTGGGGGGACAGGGATAGAATGGAGAGACTGGGATGGACTGGGAGGGAATGGGATTGACAGGGATAGAATGGGATGGAATGGGAATGGACTGGGATGGACTGGGATAAACTGGGATGGACTGGGATAGACTGGGATGGACTGGAGAGACTGGAGAGACTGGGATAGACTGGGATGGACTGGGATAGACTGGAGAGACTGGGATGGACTGGGATGGACTGGGAGGGAATGGGGGTACAGGGATAGAGTGGAGAGACTGGGATGGACTGGGATGGATTGGGATAGAGTGGGATAAACTGGGAGGGAATGGGAGAGACTGGGGGGACAGGGATAAACTGGGATGGACTGGGATAGACTGGGATAGACTGGGATGGAGTGGAGAGACTGGAATGGACTGGGATAAACTGGGATAGACCGGGATAGACTGGAGAGACTGGGATAGACTGGGATGGACTGGGATGGACTGGGATAGACTGGGAGGGAATGGGGGTACAGGGATAGAGTGGAGAGACTGGGATGGACTGGGATGGATTGGGATAGAGTGGGATAAACTGGGAGGGAATGGGAGAGACTGGGGGGACAGGGATAAACTGGGATGGACTGGGATGGACTGGGATAGACTGGGATGGAGTGGAGAGACTGGAATGGACTGGGATAAACTGGGATAGACCGGGATAGACTGGAGAGACTGGGATAGACTGGGATGGACTGGGATGGACTGGGATAGACTGGGAGGGAATGGGGGTACAGGGATAGAGTGGAGAGACTGGGATGGACTGGGATGGACTGGGATAGAGTGGGATAAACTGGGAGGGAATGGGAGAGACTGGGGGGACAGGGATAAACTGGGATGGACTGGGATAGACTGGGATGGACTGGGATAAACTGGGATAGGCTGGGATAGAGTGGAAGAGCATGGAGAGACTGGGATAGACTGGGATAGGCTGGGATAGACTGGGATAGACTGGGATGGACTGGGATGGACTGGAGTGAATGGGAATGGACTGGGGGAACAGGGATAGAATGGAGAGACTGGGATGGACTGGGATAGACTGGGATGGACTGGGCTAGTGCCCCATAACCCACATCCCATAATAACCCCACATCCCATAATACCCCCCCCATATCCCATAATAACCCCCCCTCCCCCCCCATCCTCATTCCTTCCCTTTGGCACCTCCCCCACATTCCAGAGGCCGGGAGCAGCCCCCCCCCCCCCCCATTCCCTGCCCCACAAGTGCCAACGCAGCAATGGGGGGGGGCACATACTTATGGGTCTATGGGGCACGTACTTAGGGGTCTATGGGGCACGTACTTAGGGGTCTATGGGGCACGCACTTATGGGTCTATGGGGGTCACACTTATGGGTCTATGGGGCACGTACATATGGGTCTATGGGGCACGCACTTATGGGTCTATGGGGCACGTACTTAGGGGTCTATGGGGGTCACACTTATGGGTCTATGGGGCACGCACTTATGGGTCTATGGGGCACGCACTTATGGGTCTATGGGGCACGTACTTATGGGTCTATGGGGCACGCACTTATGGGTCTATGGGGCACGCACTTATGGGTCTATGGGGGTCACACTTATGGGTCTATGGGGGGCACGCACTTATGGGTCTATGGGGCACACACTTATGGGTCTATGGGGGGCATGCACTTATGGGTCTATGGGGCACGCACTTATGGGTCTATGGGGCACACACTTAGGGGTCTATGGGGGTCACCCTTATGGGGTCTATTTGGGTCTGGGGCACGCACTTATGGGTCTATGGGGCACGTACTTAGGGGTCTATGGGGCACGCACTTATGGGTCTATGGGAGGCACGCACTTAGGGGTCTATGGGGCACGCACTTATGGGTCTATGGGGGGCACGCACTTAGGGGTCTATGGGGCACGCACTTATGGGTCAATGGGGGGCACGCACTTAGGGGTCTATGGGGCACACACTTATGGGTCTATGGGGCACGCACTTATGGGTCTATGGGGCACACACTTAGGGGTCTATGGGGGTCACCCATATGGGTCTATGGGGCACGCACTTATGGGTCGATGGGGCATGCACTTATGGGTCAATGGGGCATGCACTTATGGGTCTATGGGGCACGCACTTATGGGTCTATGGGGCAAGCACTTATGGGTCAAAGGGGCAAGCAAGTATGGGGCTGTCGCGCACGCACTTATGGGTCTCTGGGGGACATGCACTTATGGGTCTATGGGGGGCATGCACTTATGGGTCTATGGGGCACACACAGTTATGGGTCTATGGGGCACGCACTTATGGGTCTATGGGGCACGCACTTATGGGTCTATGGGGCACGCACTCATGGGTCTATGGGGCATGCACTTATGGGTCTATGGGGCACACACAGTTATGGGTCTATGGGGCACGCACTTATGGGTCTATGGGGCACGCACTTATGGGTCTATGGGGGGCATGCACTTATGGGTCTATGGGGCACACACTTAGGGGTCTATGGGGCATGCACTTATGGGTCTATGGGGCACGCACTTATGGGTCTATGGGGCACACACTTATGGGTCTATGGGGGGCATGTACTTATGGGTCTATGGGGGCAACCACATATGGGTCTATGGGGGGCATGCACTTATGGGTCTATGGGGGGCATGCACTTATGGGTCTATGGGGGGCACGCACTTATGGGTCACACACACTTATGGGTCGCACACACTTATGGGTCGCACACACTTATGGGTCTATGTGGGGCACACACTTATGGGTCACACACACTTATGGGTCATGCACACTTATGGGTCACGCACACTTATGGGTCACACACACTTATGGGTCTATGTGGGGCACACACTTATGGGTCACACACTCTTATGGGTCACACACACTTATGGGTCTATGGGTCACACACACTTATAGGTCACACACACTTATGGGTCACACACACTTATGGGTCACACACACTTATGGGTCACACACTCTTATGGGTCACACACACTTATGGGTCTATGGGTCACACACACTTATAGGTCACACACACTTATGGGTCACACACACTTATGGGTCTATGGGTCACACACACTTATGGGTCACACACACTTATGGGTCACACACACTTATGGGTCTATGGGTCACACACACTTATAGGTCACACACACTTATGGGTCACACACACTTATGGGTCTATGTGGGGCACACACTTATGGGTCACACACACTTATGGGTCACACACTTATGGGTCTATGTGGGGCACACACTTATGGGTCACACACACTTATGGGTCACACACTTATGGGTCTATGTGGGGCACACACACTTATGGGTCTATGTGGGGCACACACTTATGGGTCACACACTTATGGGTCTATGTGGGGCACACACACTTATGGGTCTATGTGGGGCACACACACTTATGGGTCTATGTGGGGCACACACACTTATGGGGCACACACTTATGGGTCTCTGGATGCTCTTACGGCCATTGGGAAAAGGGGGATCCAGGATAGGGATAGGAGGGGATCCCAATGGGCACAGGGGGGGTGGGATAGGAAAAGGCCCCCCCCCATTCCCATCCCCCCCCATTCCCATCCCCCCCCCATTCCCATCCCCCCCTCCCCCCCATCCCCCCCATTCCCATCCCCCCCCCATTCCCATCCCCTCCCCCCCCATTCCCGGCCTCCCTGATGGGTTTTCCTGTCGGGACCGGGAGAAGAAAGTGGCTCTTGTGTGGGAATGATGGGAAAGGGGCCGGGAATGGGGGGGGAGGGGAATTATGGGGGGGGGATGGGAAATGGGGGGGGGATGGGGATGGGGGGGGATGGGAATTATGGGGGGGGGATGGGAAATGGGGGGGGATGGGAAATGGGGGGAGATGGGAATTATGGGGGGGGATGGGGATTATGGGGGGGGGGATGGGAAATGGGGGGGGGGGATGGGAAATGGGGGGGGATGGGAAATGGGGGGGGGATGGGAAATGGGGGGGGGATGGGAAATGGGGGGGGGATGGGGGGGGGGATGGGAATTATGGGGGGATGGGAATCATGGGGGGGATGGGAAATGGGGGGATGGGAATTATGGGGGGGGATGGGAAATGGGGGGGGGATGGGAATCATGGGGGGGGGATGGGAAATGGGGGGGGGATGGGGGGGGGGGGAAATGGGGGGGGATGGG
>NW_026637408.1:0-303 GCF_028554395.1 Pezoporus wallicus
GCAGCACAGTGAGGACAGCACGAATGTTTGGCCTCTGCTCCCACAGCAGAAGAGCCAGGATTGAAAGATGGTGCTGGACCTGTTCAGCACACAATCCCCTTTACATTGGTGCCTCCACCGTTGCTTTCACTGCTCACTTTCACACAGGAAAAGCATTTGAATGGAATCAGTCCAGAGCCTCCTCTCTGCTGCGCCGCAACACAGTCAGCACAGAATGAACAGTGGCATCTGCTCACACGGCAGAAGGACCAGCAGGGAAAGCTAGTGCTCTGCTTCTTCAGCACACAAGCAGCTTTGCAACAT
>NW_026637409.1:0-297 GCF_028554395.1 Pezoporus wallicus
CCTAACCCTAACCCTAACCCTAACCCTAACCCTAACCCTAACCCTAACCCTAAGTTTTCACCAGCTTTCCCTCCTGGCTCTTCGATTGTGGGAGCAGACGGCAACTGTTCGTGCTCTACTCACTGTGCTGCTGGGCAGCTGAGAGCAAGCTCCGAAGAGGGTGCATTCAAATGGACCTTTAGGTATGACACTGAGGAGCGACAGCAATGATGGTGACACCGTTGCAAAGCTGACTGTGTGCTGAAGATGCCCAGCACATGCTTTCCCTCCTGGCTCTTCGGCGCTGGGAGCAGAGGC
>NW_026637410.1:0-3047 GCF_028554395.1 Pezoporus wallicus
CCACAGACCCCGCAAAGACCCCCAGAGAGCCCCACAGACCCCCAATAGTGCCCCATAGACCCCATGAAGAGCCCCATAGACCCCCCACAGACCCCTAATAGCGCCCCATAGACCCCAATAGAGCCCCATAGACCCCCCACAGACCCCTAATAGCGCCCATAGACCCCAATAGAGCCCCACAGACCCCCCCATAGACCCCTAATAGTGCCCCATAGACCCCAATAGAGCCCCACAGACCCCCCCATAGACCCCTAATAGCGCCCCATAGACCCCCCCATAGCCCCATAGACCCCCCACAGACACCCCCCCATAGACCCCAATAGCCCCGACCCCCCACAGACCCCAATAGCGCCCCATAGACCCCAATAGAGCCCCACAGACCCCCCCATAGACCCCTAATAGCGCCCCATAGACCCCAATAGAGCCCCATAGACCCCCCACAGACCCCTAATAGCGCCCCATAGACCCCAATAGAGCCCCATAGACCCCCCACAGACCCCCAATAGAGCCCCATAGACGCCAATAGAGCCCCATAGACCCCCCACAGACCCCCAATAGAGCCCCATAGACCCCAATAGAGCCCCATAGACCCCCCATAGATCCCCAACAGCGCCCCATAGACCCCAATAGAGCCCCATAGACCCCCCCATAGACCCCTAATAGCACCCCATAGACCCCAATAGAGCCCCATAGACCCCCCACAGACCCCCAATAGCACCCCATAGACCCCAATAGAGCCCCATAGACCCCCCACAGACCCCTACTAGCGCCCCATAGACCCCAAGAGAGCCCCATAAGCCCCCAGAGCCCCCCACAGCCACACCACAGCCCCCTATGGACACCCCATAGCGCCCCAGAGACCCCTATAGACACCCTACAGAGCCCCACATACACCACATAACCCCCCATAGACACCCCACAGCCCCCCCATGGACACCCCATAGATAGACACCCATAGACACTCTACAGCACCCCACAGTGCCCCACAGACACCCCATAGACACCGCATAGCCCCCCACAGCCCCCCATAGTCAGACACCCATAGACACCCTACAGCATCCCACAGCCCCCCCATAGACAGACACCCATAGACACCCTACAGCACCCCATAGACACCGCATAGCCCCCCCACAGCCCCCCTATAGACACCCCACAGCCCCTCAGACACCCCATAGCCCCTCAGACACCCCATAGCCCCCATAGACACCCATAGCCCCCCATAGCCCTCCATAGAAACTCCATAGTGCCCCATAGCCCCCATAGTGCCCCATAGCCCTCCATAACCCCCATAGACACTATAGAAACCCCATAGTGCCCCATAGCCCCCCTAGTGCCCCATAGCTCCCATAGACACTCATAGAAACCCCGTAGTGCCCCATAGCCCCCATAGTGCCCCATAGCCCCCCATAGACACTCATAGAAGCCCCATAGTGCCCCATAGCCCCCATAGTGCCCCATAGCCCCCACAGACACTCATAGGAACCCCATAGTGCCCCATAGCACCCACAGTGCCCCATAGCCCCCATAGACACCCATAGCCCCCCATAGACACTCATAGGAACCCCATAGTGCTCCACAGTGCCCCATAGCCCCCATAGTGCCCCATAGCCCCCATAGACACCCATAGCCCCCCATAGACACTCATAGGAACCCCATAGTGCCCCACAGCCCCCACAGTGCCCCATAGCCCCCATAGACCCCCATAGCCCCCCATAGACACTCATAGGAATCCCATAGACACTCATAGGAACCCCACAGTGCCCCATAGCCCCCACAGACCCCCATAGCCCCCCACAGACACTCATAGGAACCCCATAGTGCCCCACAGCCCCCACGGTGCCCCATAGCCCCCATAGACCCCCATAGCCCCCCATAGACACTCATAGGAATCCCATAGACACTCATAGGAACCCCACAGTGCCCCATAGCCCCCACAGACACCCATAGCCCCCCATAGACACTCATAGGAACCCCATAGTGCCCCACAGTGCCCCATAGCCCCCACAGTGCCCCATAGCCCCCATAGCGCCCCATAGCCCCCATAGTGCCCCACAGCCCCCATAGCGCCCCACAGCCCCCATAGCGCCCCATAGCGCCCCATAGCCCCACTCACCGCTCCGGGGCTGGGTCCCCGCGGGGGCGGTGTAGATGTGCACACACCCCATCCCTCTTGTTTGTTCCCCACGTGTGCAGGCATTGTAGAGGGATCGAGCTGAGTCTAAAATGAAGCCAGCACATTGGCTGGAGCGATGAGATAGATCATATTCCTCTGAGCATTTAGTATAAGTACTGCAACTGAGTGGGAGTGCTGGGATGGAATGATGCCCCCATCCCCCAACACCTCTATTTCAAAGTTTTGATCGGCCTAGTAAGCCTTCTACCAAAACCACAGACTAGCTCCACCAGCCCCAGTAGACTCTGGCCTCCCAACAAATCATGTTTTAAATAACCAAACCTTGACTAAGGTGACCACCCTTCCAACCATTTATTAACCTAGCCAGTCCACCTGGCTTTTTTAGGTCCTCCCTCTATTGTGGAGAATTGACAAAAAGAAAATCTGAGCTCCAGAGCCCCTAACCACCCTCCCAGGGCTCTGCAGTCCTTCTTAATGATTCCCAGGTTACTGCTGTCAGTATCACTGGCACCTGCATGAATCAATAGCGGGGTAATAGCAGGACTGAGCTAGAGCAGGCAGCCTCTCTGCAACATCCCTGATCTGTGCTCCTGGTAGGCAACACACCTCCCTTGAGACTAGGTCAGGCTGACAGACAAGTGCTTCTGTTCCTTTCAAAGTAGAGTCCCCTGCTACTATGACCCACCGCTTTTTCCTGGCAGCACCAGTAGTGATCTTCTCTAGCAGTGCATCCACTGGTTGTTCATGGTGCGAGTGTGTTTCCTCATTAAAATCCTGCAGGGCAAAGCCGTTCTGGGTGGGGACAACAGATTTAGGAGGAAACCTTTTGCTTTTAATTGTCCTCTTCCTCCTTTTTTTTCGGTGGGTTGCTCTGGTTTTGTTTTTTGTTTTTTTTTTTTTTTGTTACTGTTTC
>NW_026637411.1:0-297 GCF_028554395.1 Pezoporus wallicus
AAGGGGTTAGAACTTGTCAAAAGTGGGTTAGGAAAGGGGAAAAATAACTTAAAAATGGTTAGAAATTGAGAAATTTGGGTTAGGAAAAGAAACCAAAAAATGCTTAAAACGACTTAGAAAATGGAAATAAAAAAAGGGTTAGCAATGGCCAAAAGTGGCTTAAAACGTTTAAGAAAGTAACAAGAATGCATAGCAAACGGGGGAAAAAAGCGGTTTAAATTTGATAGAAATGGGGAAAAATGGGTTAGAAATGAGGAAAAACGTTAGAACTTGACAAAAGTGGATTAGGAAAGGGGA
>NW_026637412.1:0-301 GCF_028554395.1 Pezoporus wallicus
GGGGCATCTGCTCACACGGCAGAAGGACCAGCAGGTAAAGCTAGTGCTGTGTCTCTTCAGCACACAAGAAGCTTTGCAACGGGGTCACCATCATTGCAGTCTCTCCTCGGTTTCATACCTAAAAGTCCATTTGAATCCAAATTCTCAGGTGGTGTCTCTCAGCTGCCCAGCAGCACAGTTAGTACAGCACGAACGTTTGGCCTCTGCTCCCACAGCAGAAGAGCCAGGATTGAAAGGTGGTGCTGGACCTGGTCAGCACACAATCCCCTTTACTAAAAGTCCATTTGAATCCGAATTCTCA
>NW_026637413.1:0-29565 GCF_028554395.1 Pezoporus wallicus
TGAAATGTGGCAAAAATAGGATAGAAACTGCCAAAAATGGATTAAAAGGGGTTAGAACTTGACAAAAATGGGTTAGGAAAGGGGAAAAATAACTTAAAAATGGTTAGAAATTGAGAAATATGGGTTGGGAAAAGAAACCAAAAAATGCTTAAAACGACTTAGAAAATGGAAATAAAAAAAGGGTAGGTAATGGCCAAAAGTGGCTTAAAACGTTGAAGAAAGTAACAAGAATGCATAGCAAACGGGGGGAAAAAAAGCGGTTTCAATTTGATAGAAATGGGGAAAAATGGGTTCGAAATGAGGGAAAAACTCTGAAACCAGGAAAGAATTGGGCAAAAATTAGCCTTGAAAAAAAAAAAAGCTTAAAAGGGGTTGAAACGTGGCAAAAATAGGATAGAAACTGCCAAAAATGGATTAAAAGGGGTTAGAACTTGACAAAAGTGGGTTAGGAAAGGGGAAAAATAACTTAAAAATGGTTAGAAATTGAGAAATTTGGGTTAGGAAAAGAAACCAAAAAATGCTTAAAACGACTTAGAAAATGGAAATAAAAAAGGGTTAGTAATGGCCAAAAGTGGCTTAAAACATATTAGAAAGTAACAAGAATGCATAGCAAACGGGGGGGAAAAAGCGGTTTAAATTTGATAGAAATGGGGCAAAATGGGTTAGAAATGAGCCAAAAACTCTGAAACCAGAAAAGAATTGGGCAAAAATTAGCAAGAAAAAGAAAAAACAGCTTACAAGGGGTTGAAACGTGGCAAAAATAGGATAGAAACTGCCAAAAATGGATTAAAAGGGGTTAGAACTTGACAAAAATGGGTTAGGAAAGGGGAAAAATAACTTAAAAATGGTTAGAAATTGAGAAATTTGGGTTAGGAAAAGAAACCAAAAAATGCTTAAAACGACTTAGAAAATGGAAATAAAAAAAGGGTTAGTAATGGCCAAAAGTGGCTTAAAACGTTTAAGAAAGTAACAAGAATGCATAGCAAACGGGGGGAAAACCGGTTTAAATTTGATAGAAATGGGGAAAAATGGGTTAGAAATGAGCGAAAAACTCTGAAACCAGGAAAGAATTGGGCAAAAATTAGCAAGGAGAAAAAAAAAAAAGCTTAAAAGGGGTTGAAACGTGGCAAAAATAGGATAGAAACTGCCAAAAATGGATTAAAAGGGGTTAGAACTTGACAAAAATGGGTTAGGAAAGGGGAAAAATAACTTAAAAATGGTTAGAAATTGAGAAATTTGGGTTAGGAAAAGAAACCAAAAAATGCTTAAAACGACTTAGAAAATGGAAATAAAAAAAGGGTTAGTAATGGCCAAAAGTGGCTTAAAACGTTTAAGAAAGTAACAAGAATGCATAGCAAACGGGGGGAAAACTGGTTTCAATTTGATAGAAATGGGGAAAAATGGGTTAGAAATGAGCGAAAAACTCTGAAACCAGGAAAGAATTGGGCAAAAATTAGCATGGAAAAAAAAAAGCTTACAAGGGGTTGAAACGTGGCAAAAATAGGATAGAAACTGCCAAAAATGGATTAAAAGGGGTTAGAACTTGACAAAAGTGGGTTAGGAAAGGGGAAAAATAACTTAAAAATGGTTAGAAATTGAGAAATTTGGGTTAGGAAAAGAAACCAAAAAATGCTTAAAACGACTTAGAAAATGGAAATAAAAAAAGGGTTAGTAATGGCCAAAAGTGGCTTAAAACGTTTAAGAAAGTAACAAGAATGCATAGCAAACGGGGGAAAAACTGGTTTAAATTTGATAGAAATGGGGAAAAATGGGTTAGAAATGAGCGAAAAACTCTGAAACCAGGAAAGAATTGGGCAAAAATTAGCAAGGAAAAAAAAAAAAGCTTAAAAGGGGTTGAAACGTGGCAAAAATAGGATAGAAACTGCCAAAAATGGATTAAAAGGGGTTAGAACTTGACAAAAATGGGTTAGGAAAGGGGAAAAATAACTTAAAAATGGTTAGAAATTGAGAAATTTGGGTTAGGAAAAGAAACCAAAAAATGCTTAAAACGACTTAGAAAATGGAAATAAAAAAAGGGTTAGTAATGGCCAAAAGTGGCTTAAAACGTTTAAGAAAGTAACAAGAATGCATAGCAAACAGGAAAAAATAGGCTTAAATTTCTTAGAAAATGGGAAATATGGGTTAAAAAGGGAGGAAAAACTCTGAAACCAGGAAAGAATTGGGCAAAAATGAGCATGGAAAAAAAAAAAAGCTTAAAAGGGGTTGAAACGTGGCAAAAATAGGATAGAAATTGCCAAAAATGGATTAAAAGGGGTTAGAACTTGACAAAAGTGGGTTAGGAAAGGGGAAAAATAACTTAAAAATGGTTAGAAATTGAGAAATTTGGGTTAGGAAAAGAAACCAAAAAATGCTTAAAACGACTTAGAAAATGGAAAAAAAAAAAGGGTTAGTAATGGCCAAAAGTGGCTTAAAACGTTTAAGAAAGTAACAAGAATGCATAGCAAACGGGGGGGAAACCGGTTTCAATTTGATTGAAATGGGGGAAAAATGGGTTAGAAATGAGCGAAAATCTCTGAAACCAGGAAAGAATTGGGCAAAAATTAGCATGGAAAAAAAAAAAAAAGCTTAAAAGGGGTTGAAACGTGGCAAAAATAGGATAGAAACTGCCAAAAATGGATTAAAAGGGGTTAGAACTTGACAAAAATGGGTTAGGAAAGGGGAAAAATAACTTAAAAATGGTTAGAAATTGAGAAATTTGGGTTAGGAAAAGAAACCAAAAAATGCTTCAAACGACTTAGAAAATGGAAATAAAAAAAGGGTTAGTAATGGCCAAAAGTGGCTCAAAACATATTAGAAAGTAACAAGAATGCATAGCAAACGGGGGAAAAACTGGTTTAAATTTGATAGAAATGGGGAAAAATGGGTTAGAAATGAGCGAAAAACTCTGAAACCAGGAAAGAATTGGGCAAAAATTAGCATGGAAGAAAAAAAGCTTAAAAGGGGTTGAAACGTGGCAAAAATAGGATAGAAACTGCCAAAAATGGATTAAAAGGGGTTAGAACTTGACAAAAATGGGTTAGGAAAGGGGAAAAATAACTTAAAAATGGTTAGAAATTGAGAAATTTGGGTTAGGAAAAGAAACCAAAAAATGCTTAAAACGACTTAGAAAATGGAAATAAAAAAAGGGTTAGTAATGGCCAAAAGTGGCTTAAAACGTTTAAGAAAGTAACAAGAATGCATAGCAAACGGGGGGAAAACCGGTTTAAATTTGATAGAAATGGGGAAAAATGGTTTAGAAATGAGGGAAAAACTCTGAAACCAGGAAAGAATTGGGCAAAAATTAGCAAGAAAATTAAAAAAAAAGCTTAAAAGGGGTTGAAACGTGGCAAAAATAGGATAGAAACTGCCAAAAATGGATTAAAAGGGGTTAGAACTTGACAAAAATGGGTTAGGAAAGGGGAAAAATAACTTAAAAATGGTTAGAAATTGAGAAATTTGGGTTAGGAAAAGAAACCAAAAAATGCTTAAAACGACTTAGAAAATGGAAATAAAAAAAGGGTTAGTAATGGCCAAAAGTGGCTTAAAACGTTGAAGAAAGTAACAAGAATGCATAGTAAACGTGGGGAAAACCGGTTTCAATTTGATAGAAATGGGGAAAAATGGGTTAGAAATGAGGGAAAAACTCTGAAACCAGGAAAGAATTGGGCAAAAATTAGCAAGAAACGAAAAAAAAAGCTTAAAAGGGGTTGAAACGTGGCAAAAATAGGATAGAAACTGCCAAAAATGGATTAAAAGGGGTTAGAACTTGACAAAAATGGGTTAGGAAAGGGGAAAAATAACTTAAAAATGGTTAGAAATTGAGAAATTTGGGTTAGGAAAAGAAACCAAAAAATGCTTAAAACGACTTAGAAAATGGAAATAAAAAAAGGGTTAGTAATGGCCAAAAGTGGCTTAAAACGTTTAAGAAAGTAACAAGAATGCATAGCAAACGGGGGGAAAACAGGTTTCAATTTGATAGAAATGGGGAAAAATGGGTTAGAAATGAGCAAAAAACTCTGAAACCAGGAAAGAATTGGGCAAAAATTAGCATGGGAAAAAAAAAAAGCTTAAAAGGGGTTGAAACGTGGCAAAAATAGGATAGAAACTGCCAAAAATGGATTAAAAGGGGTTAGAACTTGACAAAAGTGGGTTAGGAAAGGGGAAAAATAACTTAAAAATGGTTAGAAATTGAGAAATTTGGGTTAGGAAAAGAAACCAAAAAATGCTTAAAACGACTTAGAAAATGGAAATAAAAAAGGGTTAGTAATGGCCAAAAGTGGCTTAAAACGTTTAAGAAAGTAACAAGAATGCATAGCAAACGGGGGAAAAACTGGTTTAAATTTGATAGAAATGGGGAAAAATGGGTTAGAAATGAGCGAAAAACTCTGAAACCAGGAAAGAATTGGGCAAAAATTAGCATGGAAAAAAAAAGCTTACAAGGGGTTGAAACGTATCCTGGGCATGACGTGCTGTGGTATGGAAAACCTCTTTGGTCAGTATGGGTCAGGTGTCCTGTCTCTGCTTCCTCCTGGCTTCCCCTCCTCCCTGGCAGAGCATGAGGCTCACAAAGTCCTTGGCCAAACCAAAACATCCTTTTATCAGCTCTGTTTCCGAGCTGAAAGTCAAAACACTGCACTGCACCAGCTACCAAGAAGGAGAAAAAATAACTGCTACTGCTGAACCCAGGACATTATCCACCCCTTATTCCATACCATTCACGTCATGCTCAGTTCCCACATTTTCAATATACCATCACTCTTATCTTAGTGCATGGACCAGTCCCTATAAAGCTGCTGAGTCCATCTGGTCCATGATGACAGGCTCCATCTCTTGTAACAGTCTTCCAGAGCAGGAGAGACTGTGTGCAGTGTTCACACTTGTGAATAACCTGGGCAAAAGTGTCCATTGCTAAGTCCACCCCTCGATCATGAGTCCATCTCTATGTTGCATCTCTGCTCTGATGGCCTGAAGTGCCATGGGCCCACCAGGCTTAAAATAATTCACTGTCCCCTTAAGCAGTTTCTGCAGCTTGTTGCTGGGGACTCCATACAGCTGCCTTCCATCTCCGATGCTTAAAAAGCACTGGAGGGGCCCAGTGGACTAGATACTTGCCCATACTGCCCCACACACCCTGCCACTCATGACTATCCAGCCTTGGGGAAAATCTCTTGGTCCCCCTGCATCGTCGTCTAACCCCAGACAAGACCCAAACCTGACTCTGCTTAACTTCTGCGATCAGAAAAATGGTTGTGGGTAGAACACAGCCTGTGTGTGTGCCAACATGCTGATCCCCATCACAATCAGCAGGCAGGTCCCAAGGATAGCCAAAGCCCATTCAAAACCTTCAGAACTCTCAAACGATGCTGCTGTGCTTGTCACTGGGGCTGGTGTAGCTGCTGTGCTTGCCGGCTCTCCCACCACCGGCTTCTCTTTTCCTGAGTCCAGCTCTTCCTCCTCTGCCTGCTGGGAAATGCTGCGTGGTCTCCTGCATCCTCCTGGGGCTCGGCGGGCGGCTTCCGGGGAATGCTCTAGGCCGTCGCGGGGCTGGGCTCCTCCACAGGGCTCGGCTCTTCCGCGGGGCTCGGCTCCTCCGCCGCCTTCTCCCGCTGCTCGGCAGCCGCTTCCTTCTGCTCCTCGACCTCCCCGGCCTCCTCCACCGGCAGCCGTCCCCTGGCGGCCTCCGGCCCCGCTCCCGCTGCCTCTTGGTCCCCGGGGCCGCTCTCCCGGGCCGCTTCAGCAGCCGCCGGCTCCCGGGACTGCTCCCCCTCAGTTCCCCGCAGGCTCACGAAGATGGAGAGGAGGGCGAGGGCCAGGACGGTGAAGAGCAGCTGGACGGCCAGGTACAAGTCCACAGCCACGTCCGTCCCGCCCTGCTGCTGGAGCCCACCCGTATTACAAGCCATTGCCATAAAGCACTGTGAGACAAGAACCTTAGCCCAGGCCCCACACTTTATAAACACTAACACAGCAAATACCGGCTCTACGTAAGTTACAACATTCTGAAGCTGTGAGATCAAGAAGAACAACTCTGATACCCAATAAATCAGCATTGTGACGAATGACTATTAATCCAGTCAAATCTATCGTTATCTCAACCCTTCGTGACGTTGGGCGCCAAAAAGAACTGTCGTGGTTTAAACCCAGTCAGGAATTGGGCAAAAATTCTTGCCCTCTCCCTGCTTCGGAGGGTTGGACGGAGAAAAAAGAATAGAAACTCCCAAAAATGAGATTAAACAGTTTAGTAACTAAGGTATAACACAAATCACTACTGCTAACCAATGATAAAATGATAAAGGAAAGGGGAAAAATAACTTAAAAATGGTTAGAAATTGAGAAATTTGGGTTAGGAAAAGAAACCAAAAAATGCTTAAAACGACTTAGAAAATGGAAATAAAAAAAGGGTTAGCTATGGCCAAAAGTGGCTTAAAACGTTTAAGAAAGTAACAAGAATGCATAGCAAACGGGGGGAAAACCGGTTTAAATTTGATAGAAATGGGGAAAAATGGGTTAGAAATGAGCGAAAACTCTGAAACCAGGAAAGAATTGGGCAAAAATTAGCAAGGAAAAAAAAAAAGCTTACAAGGGGTTGAAACGTGGCAAAAATAGGATAGAAACTGCCAAAAATGGATTAAAAGGGGTTAGAACTTGACAAAAATGGGTTAGGAAAGGGGAAAAATAACTTAAAAATGGTTAGAAATTGAGAAATTTGGGTTAGGAAAAGAAACCAAAAAATGCTTAAAACGACTTAGAAAATGGAAATAAAAAAAGGGTTAGTAATGGCCAAAAGTGGCTCAAAACATATTAGAAAGTAACAAGAATGCATAGCAAACGGGGGGAAAACTGGTTTAAATTTGATAGAAATGGGGAAAAATGGGTTAGAAATGAGCGAAAAACTCTGAAACCAGGAAAGAATTGGGCAAAAATTGGCAAGAAAAGAAAAAAAAAGCTTACAAGGGGTTGAAACGTGGCAAAAATAGGATAGAAACTGCCAAAAATGGATTAAAAGGGGTTAGAACTTGACAAAAATGGGTTAGGAAAGGGGAAAAATAACTTAAAAATGGTTAGAAATTGAGAAATTTGGGTTAGGAAAAGAAACCAAAAAATGCTTAAAACGACTTAGAAAATGGAAATAAAAAAAGGGTTAGTATTGGCCAAAAGGGGCTTAAAACTTTTAAGAAAGTAACAAGAATGCATAGCAAACGGGGGAAAAACTGGTTTAAATTTGATAGAAATGGGGAAAAATGGGTTAGAAATGAGCGAAAAACTCTGAAACCAGGAAAGAATTGGGCAAAAATTAGCAAGGAAAAAAAAAGCTTTAAAGGGGTTGAAACGTGGCAAAAATAGGATAGAAACTGCCAAAAATGGATTAAAAGGGGTTAGAACTTGACAAAAATGGGTTAGGAAAGGGGAAAAATAACTTAAAAATGGTTAGAAATTGAGAAATTTGGGTTAGGAAAAGAAACGAAAAAATGCTTAAAACGACTTAGAAAATGGAAATAAAAAAAGGGTTAGTAATGGCCAAAGTGGCTTAAAACATTAAGAAAGTAACAAGAATGCATAGCAAACGGGGGAAAACTGGTTTAAATTTGATAGAAATGGGGAAAAATGGGTTAGAAATGAGCCAAAAACTCTGAAACCAGGAAAGAATTGGGCAAAAATTAGCATGGAAAAAAAAAAGCTTACAAGGGGTTGAAACGTGGCAAAAATAGGATAGAAACTGCCAAAAATGGATTAAAAGGGGTTAGAACTTGACAAAAATGGGTTAGGAAAGGGGAAAAATAACTTAAAAATGGTTAGAAATTGAGAAATTTGGGTTAGGAAAAGAAACCAAAAAATGCTTAAAACGACTTAGAAAATGGAAATAAAAAAAGGGTTAGTAATGGCCAAAAGTGGCTTAAAACGTTTAAGAAAGTAACAAGAATGCATAGCAAACGGGGGAAAAACTGGTTTAAATTTGATAGAAATGGGGAAAAATGGGTTAGAAATGAGCCAAAAACTCTGAAACCAGGAAAGAATTGGGTAAAAATTAGCATGGAAGAAAAAAAGCTTAAAAGGGGTTGAAACGTGGCAAAAATAGGATAGAAACTGCCAAAAATGGATTAAAAGGGGTTAGAACTTGAAAAAAATGGGTTAGGAAAGGGGAAAAATAACTTAAAAATGGTTAGAAATTGAGAAATTTGGGTTAGGAAAAGAAACCAAAAAATGCTTAAAACGACTTAGAAAATGGAAATAAAAAAAGGGTTAGTAATGGCCAAAAGTGGCTTAAAACATATTAGAAAGTAACAAGAATGCATAGCAAACGGGGGAAAACATGTTTAAATTTGATAGAAATGGGGAAAAATGGGTTAGAAATGAGCGAAAAACTCTGAAACCAGGAAAGAATTGGGCAAAAATTAGCATGGAAAAAAAAAAAAGCTTAAAAGGGGTTGAAACGTGGCAAAAATAGGATAGAAACTGCCAAAAATGGATTAAAAGGGGTTAGAACTTGACAAAAATGGGTTAGGAAAGGGGAAAAATAACTTAAAAATGGTTAGAAATTGAGAAATTTGGGTTAGGAAAAGAAACCAAAAAATGCTTAAAACGACTTAGAAAATGGAAATAAAAAAAGGGTTAGTAATGGCCAAAAGTGGCTTAAAACGTTTAAGAAAGTAACAAGAATGCATAGCAAACGGGGGAAAAACTGGTTTAAATTTGATAGAAATGGGGAAAAATGGGTTAGAAATGAGCGAAAAACTCTGAAACCAGGAAAGAATTGGGCAAAAATTAGCATGGAAAAAAAAAAGCTTAAAAGGGGTTGAAACGTGGCAAAAATAGGATAGAAACTGCCAAAAATGGATTAAAAGGGGTTAGAACTTGACAAAAATGGGTTAGGAAAGGGGAAAAATAACTTAAAAATGGTTAGAAATTGAGAAATTTGGGTTAGGAAAAGAAACCAAAAAATGCTTAAAACGACTTAGAAAATGGAAATAAAAAAAGGGTTAGTAATGGCCAAAAGTGGCTTAAAACATATTAGAAAGTAACAAGAATGCATAGCAAACGGGGGGAAAACTGGTTTAAATTTGATAGAAATGGGGAAAAATGGGTTAGAAATGAGCGAAAAACTCTGAAACCAGGAAAGAATTGGGCAAAAATTAGCATGGAAGAAAAAAAGCTTAAAAGGGGTTGCAACGTGGCAAAAA
Source organism: Pezoporus wallicus (assembly GCF_028554395.1). Classification (NCBI taxonomy): domain Eukaryota; kingdom Metazoa; phylum Chordata; class Aves; order Psittaciformes; family Psittacidae; genus Pezoporus; species Pezoporus wallicus. The sequence continues at coordinate 9,180 of NW_026637413.1, forward strand.
TAGGATAGAAACTGCCAAAAATGGATTAAAAGGGGTTAGAACTTGACAAAAGTGGGTTAGGAAAGGGGAAAAATAACTTAAAAATGGTTAGAAATTGAGAAATTTGGGTTAGGAAAAGAAACCAAAAAATGCTTAAAACGACTTAGAAAATGGAAATAAAAAAAGGGTTAGTAATGGCCAAAAGTGGCTCAAAACATATTAGAAAGTAACAAGAATGCATAGCAAACGGGGGAAAACTGGTTTAAATTTGATAGAAATGGGGAAAAATGGGTTAGAAATGAGGGAAAACTCTGAAACCAGGAAAGAATTGGGCAAAAATTAGCAAGGAAAAAAAGCTTAAAAGGGGTTGAAACGTGGCAAAAATAGGATAGAAACTGCCAAAAATGGATTAAAAGGGGTTAGAACTTGACAAAAATGGGTTAGGAAAGGGGAAAAATAACTTAAAAATGGTTAGAAATTGAGAAATTTGGGTTAGGAAAAGAAACCAAAAAATGCTTAAAACGACTTAGAAAATGGAAATAAAAAAAGGGTTAGTAATGGCCAAAAGTGGCTTAAAACATATTAGAAAGTAACAAGAATGCATAGCAAACGGGGGGAAAACTGGATTAAATTTGATAGAAATGGGGAAAAATGGGTTAGAAATGAGCGAAAAACTCTGAAACCAGGAAAGAATTGGGCAAAAATTAGCCTTGGAAAAAAAAAAGCTTAAAAGGGGTTGAAACGTGGCAAAAATAGGATAGAAACTGCCAAAAATGGATTAAAAGGGGTTAGAACTTGACAAAAATGGGTTAGGAAAGGGGAAAAATAACTTAAAAATGGTTAGAAATTGAGAAATTTGGGTTAGGAAAAGAAACCAAAAAATGCTTAAAACGACTTAGAAAATGGAAATAAAAAAAGGGTTAGTAATGGCCAAAAGTGGCTTAAAACGTTTAAGAAAGTAACAAGAATGCATAGCAAACGGGGAAAAAACTGGTTTAAATTTGATAGAAATGGGGAAAAATGGGTTAGAAATGAGCGAAAAACTCTGAAACCAGGAAAGAATTGGGCAAAAATTAGCATGGAAAAAAAAAAAGCTTAAAAGGGGTTGAAACGTGGCAAAAATAGGATAGAAACTGCCAAAAATGGATTAAAAGGGGTTAGAACTTGACAAAAATGGGTTAGGAAAGGGGAAAAATAACTTAAAAATGGTTAGAAATTGAGAAATTTGGGTTAGGAAAAGAAACCAAAAAATGCTTAAAACGACTTAGAAAATGGAAATAAAAAAAGGGTTAGTAATGGCCAAAAGTGGCTTAAAACGTTTAAGAAAGTAACAAGAATGCATGGCAAACGGGGGAAAAAACTGGTTTAAATTTGATAGAAATGGGGAAAAATGGGTTAGAAATGAGCGAAAAACTCTGAAACCAGGAAAGAATTGGGCAAAAATTAGCAAGGAGAAAAAAAAGCTTAAAAGGGGTTGAAACGTGGCAAAAATAGGATAGAAACTGCCAAAAATGGATTAAAAGGGGTTAGAACTTGACAAAAGTGGGTTAGGAAAGGGGAAAAATAACTTAAAAATGGTTAGAAATTGAGAAATTTGGGTTAGGAAAAGAAACGAAAAAATGCTTAAAACGACTTAGAAAATGGAAATAAAAAAAGGGTTAGTAATGGCCAAAAGTGGCTTAAAACGTTTAAGAAAGTAACAAGAATGCATAGCAAACGGGGGAAAAACTGGTTTAAATTTGATAGAAATGGGGAAAAATGGGTTAGAAATGAGCGAAAAACTCTGAAACCAGGAAAGAATTGGGCAAAAATGAGCATGGGAAAAAAAAAAAAGCTTAAAAGGGGTTGAAACGTGGCAAAAATAGGATAGAAACTGCCAAAAATGGATTAAAAGGGGTTAGAACTTGACAAAAATGGGTTAGGAAAGGGGAAAAATAACTTAAAAATGGTTAGAAATTGAGAAATTTGGGTTAGGAAAAGAAACCAAAAAATGCTTAAAACGACTTAGAAAATGGAAATAAAAAAAGGGTTAGTAATGGCCAAAAGTGGCTTAAAACATATTTGAAAGTAACAAGAATGCATAGCAAACGGGGGGAAAACTGGTTTAAATTTGATAGAAATGGGGAAAAATGGGTTAGAAATGAGCGAAAAACTCTGAAACCAGGAAAGAATTGGGCAAAAATTAGCATGGAAAAAAAAAAAAGCTTAAAAGGGGTTGAAACGTGGCAAAAATAGGATAGAAACTGCCAAAAATGGATTAAAAGGGGTTAGAACTTGACAAAAATGGGTTAGGAAAGGGGAAAAATAACTTAAAAATGGTTAGAAATTGAGAAATTTGGGTTAGGAAAAGAAACCAAAAAATGCTTAAAACGACTTAGAAAATGGAAATAAAAAAAGGGTTAGTAATGGCCAAAAGTGGCTTAAAACATATTTGAAAGTAACAAGAATGCATAGCAAACGGGGGGAAAACTGGTTTAAATTTGATAGAAATGGGGAAAAATGTGTTAGAAATGAGCGAAAATCTCTGAAACCAGGAAAGAATTGGGCAAAAATTAGCAAGAAACGAAAAAAAAAGCTTAAAAGGGGTTGAAACGTGGCAAAAATAGGATAGAAACTGCCAAAAATGGATTAAAAGGGGTTAGAACTTGACAAAAATGGGTTAGGAAAGGGGAAAAATAACTTAAAAATGGTTAGAAATTGAGAAATTTGGGTTAGGAAAAGAAACCAAAAAATGCTTAAAACGTCTTAGAAAATGGAAATAAAAAAAGTGTTAGCAATGGCCAAAAGTGGCTTAAAACGTTTAAGAAAGTAACAAGAATGCATAGCAAACGAGGGTGTCCTGGGTTCAGCTCTGTGAGGCTCATGCTCTGCCACTCTGTGGGATGCTCTGAGGGGAAGCTGTGAGGAAGCAGAGACGGGGCGCCTGACCCGGGCTAGCCAGGGAGGTATTCCATACCACAGCACGTCATGCCCGGGGTGGGGGGTAACTGGGAGTTACCCGGAAGGAAGGACAGGTGGAACTCGTTTTCTTGGCCGGTGGTATCGTATTCTCTTCCCTTGTTATTTTCCCTTATCATTGTTTTAGCTGATAGTAGCGGTGGTGATTTGTTGCTGGACTGTTCTTGTCTCAACCCGTAGGAGTTGCACTCTCTCGATCCTCCTCCCCGTTCCTCCGGGAGCGGGGAAGGGGAGAGCCCCGGTGCGGGGGGGGGGGGAGACGGACACGGACCTTGATTGTTGTCAGCTCGGCACCACTCACTGGGAGTGAGTGAACAAGTTACCTGACTGGGTTTAAACCACGACAGTTCTTTTTGGCGCCCAACGTGGGGCACGAGGGGTTGAGATAAGAACAGATCTGACTGGATTGATTGTCACTCGTCACAATGCTGATTTATTGGCTCTCAAGGTTTTTCCTCTTGATCTCACAGTTTCAGTATACCATATCTTACGTCCATCCGGTATTGGCTCTATTAGTGTTTTTCAAGTGTGGGGCTTGGGCTAAGGTTTTTATCCCATTGTACTTTATGGTAATGACTTGTAATACAATAGAATCATTGATCATGAAACTGATCTGGTTTATGTTCCCAGTGTGGTCACCACCTTTATACTTTGGGAGGTATATGATGGAGGTGCTTAGCAATTACACATCTTTTTTCTCCTTCTCAGGTGCTCAACCTGTGAAGGAGACATCCTTTTACCCTCCTAGTCGTCCCCCCAGACCATTTACATTTGAGAGTTTTGAATTTTTTGAATGGCCTTTTAATGCTGTTGAGACTTGTTTGCTGATGGTGATGGGAATCACCATGCTAACACGCATACAGAGTGTGTTTTGCCCACTACTGATTTCAAGAGTTAAGCAGATTCAGGTTTGGGTCTTGTCTGGGGTCAAACGACGATGTAGGAGGACCGAGAGATTTTCCCAGAGTCTGGACAGCCATGAGTGGCAGGGTGTGTGGGATAGTATGGGCAAGTATCTAGGTCAGTGGGCCCCTCCAGTATTTTGGAATTTCACTACCGAACAACTGCAAAATCCAGAAGAATTAGTAAAACACTTAAATGAGGTGTGTGGTCATTCTGGCCATACCAGAGATGGACAAATCACGGCAACGTGCTGGGGCTTGGCCTATGCTTACAGGGCCTTGTTCAACACTATCCAGCACCTTCAAAAGGAAAAGAATATCGGCGGATTTGAGGGCAAAGTGACAGTCGCTACTCAAACTTTGGCTGCAATGAACTGCGCAGCTACCCCAGTGGCAAGTACAGCAGCTGCTCAAACTTCAACTGCAACAGACAGCGCGGTTACCCCAGCTCCAAGCACGGTAGCTACACCACCCCCAGCAACAAGTACAGTCGCTACTCAAACCACAGTGATAATCACTGCAGCCAAACCAGAGGACCAATTCGTACCAATATCAGTTGCCCCTGTGCGCAAGAGAACAAGCAAAAAGGAGGCAAAAAGGGTGAAGCGAGATGAAGAACCAATGAATTCACCACCCGGTCCAGAATCTGATCAGGAGTCATCATCACATGACGAAGAAGAAGAAGAAGAGGTAACTTCTCGACCTCGGACCTCAACCGAGCTGCGGAATATGCGAAAAGATTTTACCCGTCAACCAGGGGAGCGCATCATCACCTGGTTACTCCGATGCTGGGACAATGGGGCCGATGGTCACGAACTAGAAGGTACAGAAGCCAAGCAGCTGGGATCACTTGCTAGAGAAGGGGGAATTGACAAAGCAATTGCAAGAGAGAAAAAGTCCCTCAGCCTTTGGAGGAGGCTCTTGGCAGCTGTGAAAGAAAGGTTTCCGTACAAGGACGATGTTACGAGTCGTTCGGCCAAGTGGACTACTATAGACAAAGGCATCCAGTCTCTGAGGGAATCGGCCATCGTAGAGATGATCTATCACATCAAGCCGAATAACGGGGATACACCTATAGATCCAGATGAAGTTGAATGTACACGACCCATGTGGCGAAAACTTACACGGAATGCACCGTCATCATATGCCCATTCATTGGCAACAGTGACCTGGAATGACATAGTACCACTAACAGTGGATGAAATGGTTCATAAACTCCGAGAGTTCGAAGACAATCTCACTCCTTCCATCATCTCAGCTGTGAAAAAACTGTCCCAGGACCTCGACAAATTGAGGGACGATGTATCTGATTTATCCAGCTCCTCACGTGTACCAACACACGTCTCAGCTATTAACAAAAGACGTCCTATTATTCAAGAGAGGAGATACAGAAGGTATACGCCACGGGGTACCCTATGGTTTTACCTGCTGGATCACGGAGAAGACATGCCAAAGTGGGATGGAAAACCTACTTCAGCTTTGGAGGAACGGGTGAGTGAACTGAAGAGGGGAGCAAGGGCCAAGACTGATCGTCCCATGAGAGCTACGGCTTCAGTCTCTGGTGAGCAGTTTCCCAGATGGAGTGGAAGAGCTGATTTTACTCCAGCTCCTGTGATAACGAAGAATAATCCCTTTCAACACGACTTAAGTGTCCAATGCTGTGACGACCATTAGAGGGGCCCTGCCTCCAGCCAGGTGGAGGTAGGGACAATCGGATTTACTGGACTGTGTGGATCAGATGGCCTGGCACATCAGTCCCACAGAAGTATAAGGCTCTAGTAGATACCGGTGCACAGTGTACCCTGATGCCATCAAGCTGTCAAGGGGTGGAACCCATCTATATTTCTGGAGTAACAGGAGGATCCCAAGAGTTGACTGTGCTGGAGGCTGAAATCAGCCTGACTGGGAGGGAGTGGCAAAAGCACCCTATTGTGACTGGTCCAGAGGCTCCATGCATCCTCGGCATAGACTACCTCAAGAGAGGGTACTTCAAAGACCCAAAAGGGTACCGGTGGGCTTTTGGTATTGCTGCTTTGGAGACTGAGGAAATTGAGCAGCTGTCCACCTTGCCTGGTCTCTCAGAAGATCCCTCTGCTGTGGGGTTGCTGAAAGTTGAAGAACAACAAGTGCCAATTGCGACCACAACAGTGCACCGGCGGCAATATCGCACCAACCGAGACTCCCTGATTCCCATCCATCAGCTGATCCGTAGACTGGAGAGTCAGGGGGTGATCAGCAGGACCCGCTCACCCTTCAATAGCCCCATATGGCCAGTGCGAAAGTCTAATGGAGAATGGAGACTAACAGTAGACTATCGTGGCCTGAATGAAGTCACACCACCATTGAGTGCTGCCGTACCGGACATGCTAGAACTTCAGTATGAACTAGAGTCAAAGGCAGCCAAGTGGTATGCCACGATTGATATTGCCAACGTTTTCTCCATTCCTTTGGCAGCAGAGTGCAGGGGTGTCCCACAGAGCTTACAAGGGGTTGAGTTCACTTGAGAACGTGGCAAAAAACAGGATAGAAACTTTGCCAAAAATGATTAAAACTGGGGTTAGAACTTGCAATACAAAAATGGGTTGTGGGGAAAGGGGAAAAATAACTTAAAAATGGTTAGAAATTGAGAAATTTGGGTTAGGAAAAGAAAGAAAAAAATGCTTAAAACGACTTAGAAAATGGAAATAAAAAAAGGGTTAGTAATGGCCAAAAGTGGCTTAAAACATATTTGAAAGTAACAAGAATGCATAGCAAACGGGGGGAAACCGGTTTAAATTTGATAGAAATGGGGAAAAATGGGTTAGAAATGAGGGAAAAACTCTGAAACCAGGAAAGAATTGGGCAAAAATTAGCATGGAAAAAAAAAAGCTTAAAAGTGGTTGAAACGTGGCAAAAATGTGATAGAAATGGCCAGAAATGGTTTAAAAGGGGTTAGAACTTGACAAAAGTGGGTTAGGAAAGGGGAAAAATAACTTAAAAATGGTTAGAAATTGAGAAATTTGGGTTAGGAAAAGAAACCAAAAAATGCTTAAAACGACTTAGAAAATGGAAATAAAAAAAGGGTTAGTAATGGCCAAAAGTGGCTTAAAACATTTAAGAAAGTAACAAGAATGCATAGCAAACGGGGGGAAAAACCGGTTGAAATTTGATAGAAATGGGGAAAAATGGGTTAGAAATGAGCGAAAATCTCTGAAACCCGGAAAGAATTGGGCAAAAATTAGCAAGAAAAGAAAAAATCATACAAGGGGATAAAACGTGGCAAAAATGGGATAGAAATTGCCAGAAATGGTTTAAAAGGGGTTAGAACTTGACAAAAGTGGGTTAGGAAAGGGGAAAAATAACTTAAAAATGGTTAGAAATTGAGAAATTTGGGTTAGGAAAAGAAACCAAAAAATGCTTAAAACGACTTAGAAAATGGAAATAAAAAAAGGGTTAGCAATGGCCAAAAGTGGCTTAAAACATTTAAGAAAGTAACAAGAATGCATAGCAAACGGGGGAAAAACTGGTTTAAATTTGATAGAAATGGGGAAAAATGGGTTAGAAATGAGCGAAAATCTCTGAAACCCGGAAAGAATTGGGCAAAAATTAGCAAGAAAAGAAAAAATTATACAAGGGGTTGAAACGTGGCAAAAATGGGATAGAAATGGCCAGAAATGGTTTAAAAGGGGTTAGAACTTGACAAAAGTGGGTTAGGAAAGGGGAAAAATAACTTAAAAATGGTTAGAAATTGAGAAATTTGGGTTAGGAAAAGAAACGAAAAAATGCTTAAAACGACTTAGAAAATGGAAATAAAAAAAGGGTTAGTAATGGCCAAAAGTGGCTTAAAACGTTTAAGAAAGTAACAAGAATGCATAGCAAACGGGGGAAAAACTGGTTTAAATTTGATAGAAATGGGGAAAAATGGGTTAGAAATGAGCGAAAAACTCTGAAACCAGGAAAGAATTGGGCAAAAATTAGCAAGAAAAGGAAAAAAAAGCTTAAAAGGGGTTGAAACGTGGCAAAAATAGGATAGAAACTGCCAAAAATGGATTAAAAGGGGTTAGAACTTGACAAAAATGGGTTAGGAAAGGGGAAAAATAACTTAAAAATGGTTAGAAATTGAGAAATTTGGGTTAGGAAAAGAAACCAAAAAATGCTTAAAACGACTTAGAAAATGGAAATAAAAAAAGGGTTAGTAATGGCCAAAAGTGGCTTAAAACGTTTAAGAAAGTAACAAGAATGCATAGCAAACGGGGGGGGGTTGGAACCGTTTAAATTTGATAGAAATGGGGAAAAATGGGTTAGAAATGAGCGAAAAACTCTGAAACCAGGAAAGAATTGGGCAAAAATTAGCCTTGGAAAAAAAAAAGCTTAAAAGGGGTTGAAACGTGGCAAAAATAGGATAGAAACTGCCAAAAATGGATTAAAAGGGGTTAGAACTTGACAAAAATGGGTTAGGAAAGGGGAAAAATAACTTAAAAATGGTTAGAAATTGAGAAATTTGGGTTAGGAAAAGAAACCAAAAAATGCTTAAAACGACTTAGAAAATGGAAATAAAAAAAGGGTTAGCAATGGCCAAAAGTGGCTTAAAACGTTTAAGAAAGTAACAAGAATGCATAGCAAACAGGGGAAAAACTGGTTTCAATTTGATAGAAATGCGGAAAAATGGGTTAGAAATGAGTGAAAAACTCTGAAACCAGGAAAGAATTGGGCAAAAATTAGCAAGAAAAGAAAAAAAAAGCTTAAAAGGGGTTGAAACGTGGCAAAAATAGGATAGAAACTGCCAAAAATGGATTAAAAGGGGTTAGAACTTGACAAAAATGGGTTAGGAAAGGGGAAAAATAACTTAAAAATGGTTAGAAATTGAGAAATTTGGGTTAGGAAAAGAAACCAAAAAATGCTTAAAACGACTTAGAAAATGGAAATAAAAAAAGGGTTAGTAATGGCCAAAAGTGGCTTAAAACGTTTAAGAAAGTAACAAGAATGCATAGCAAACGGGGGGGGGAAACCGGTTTCAATTTGATAGAAATGGGGAAAAATGGGTTATAAATGAGCCAAAAACGCTGAAACCAGGAAAGAATTGGGCAAAAATTTGCAAGAAAAGAAAAAAAAAAGCTTACAAGGGGTTGAAACGTGGCAAAAATAGGATAGAAACTGCCAAAAATGGATTAAAAGGGGTTAGAACTTGACAAAAATGGGTTAGGAAAGGGGAAAAATAACTTAAAAATGGTTAGAAATTGAGAAATTTGGGTTAGGAAAAGAAACCAAAAAATGCTTAAAACGACTTAGAAAATGGAAATAAAAAAAGGGTTAGTAATGGCCAAAAGTGGCTTAAAACGTTTAAGAAAGTAACAAGAATGCATAGCAAACGGGGGGAAAACCGGTTTAAATTTGATAGAAATGGGGAAAAATGGGTTAGAAATGAGCGAAAAACTCTGAAACCAGGAAAGAATTGGGCAAAAATTAGCAAGAAAAGAAAAAAAAAAGCTTACAAGGGGTTGAAACGTGGCAAAAATAGGATAGAAACTGCCAAAAATGGATTAAAAGGGGTTAGAACTTGACAAAAGTGGGTTAGGAAAGGGGAAAAATAACTTAAAAATGGTTAGAAATTGAGAAATTTGGGTTAGGAAAAGAAACCAAAAAATGCTTAAAACGACTTAGAAAATGGAAATAAAAAAAGGGTTAGTAATGGCCAAAAGTGGCTTAAAACATTTTTGAAAGTAACAAGAATGCATAGCAAACGGGGGGAAAACTGGTTTAAATTTGATAGAAATGGGGAAAAATGGGTTAGAAATGAGCGAAAAACTCTGAAACCAGGAAAGAATTGGGCAAAAATTAGCAAGAAAAAAAAAAAAAGCTTACAAGGGGTTGAAACGTGGCAAAAATAGGATAGAAACTGCCAAAAATGGATTAAAAGGGGTTAGAACTTGACAAAAATGGGTTAGGAAAGGGGAAAAATAACTTAAAAATGGTTAGAAATTGAGAAATTTGGGTTAGGAAAAGAAACCAAAAAATGCTTAAAACGACTTAGAAAATGGAAATAAAAAAAGGGTTAGTAATGGCCAAAAGTGGCTTAAAACGTTTAAGAAAGTAACAAGAATGCATAGCAAACGGGGGAAAAACTGGTTTAAATTTGATAGAAATGGGGAAAAATGGGTTAGAAATGAGCGAAAAACTCTGAAACCCGGAAAGAATTGGGCAAAAATTAGCAAGAAAAGAAAAAAAAAAGCTTAAAAGGTGTTGAAACGTGGCAAAAATAGGATAGAAACTGCCAAAAATGGATTAAAAGGGGTTAGAACTTGACAAAAATGGGTTAGGAAAGGGGAAAAATAACTTAAAAATGGTTAGAAATTGAGAAATTTGGGTTAGGAAAAGAAACCAAAAAATGCTTAAAACGACTTAGAAAATGGAAATAAAAAAAGGGTTAGCAATGGCCAAAAGTGGCTTAAAACGTTTAAGAAAGTAACAAGAATGCATAGCAAACGGGGGAAAAACTGGTTTAAATTTGATAGAAATGGGGAAAAATGGGTTAGAAATGAGCGAAAAACTCTGAAACCAGGAAAGAATTGGGCAAAAAATAGCAAGGAGAAAAAAAAAAGCTTAAAAGGGGTTGAAACGTGGCAAAAATAGGATAGAAATGGCCAGAAATGGTTTAAAAGGGGTTAGAACTTGACAAAAGTGGGTTAGGAAAGGGGAAAAATAACTTAAAAATGGTTAGAAATTGAGAAATTTGGGTTAGGAAAAGAAACCAAAAAATGCTTAAAACGACTTAGAAAATGGAAATAAAAAAAGGGTTAGTAATGGCCAAAAGTGGCTTAAAACGTTTAAGAAAGTAACAAGAATGCATAGCAAACGGGGGAAAAACCGGTTTAAATTTGATAGAAATGGGGAAAAATGGGTTAGAAATGAGCGAAAAACTCTGAAACCAGGAAAGAATTGGGCAAAAATTAGCAAGAAAAGAAAAAAAAAGCTTACAAGGGGTTGAAACGTGGCAAAAATAGGATAGAAACTGCCAAAAATGGATTAAAAGGGGTTAGAACTTGACAAAAGTGGGTTAGGAAAGGGGAAAAATAACTTAAAAATGGTTAGAAATTGAGAAATTTGGGTTAGGAAAAGAAACCAAAAAATGCTTAAAACGACTTAGAAAATGGAAATAAAAAAAGGGTTAGCAATGGCCAAAAGTGGCTTAAAACGTTTAAGAAAGTAACAAGAATGCATAGCAAACGGGGGGAAAACTGGTTTAAATTTGATAGAAATGGGGAAAAATGGGTTAGAAATGAGCGAAAAACTCTGAAACCAGGAAAGAATTGGGCAAAAATTAGCAAGAAAAGAAAAAAAAAGCTTAAAAGGGGTTGAAACGTGGCAAAAATAGGATAGAAACTGCCAAAAATGGATTAAAAGGGGTTAGAACTTGACAAAAGTGGGTTAGGAAAGGGGAAAAATAACTTAAAAATGGTTAGAAATTGAGAAATTTGGGTTAGGAAAAGAAACCAAAAAATGCTAAAAACGACTTAGAAAATGGAAATAAAAAAAGGGTTAGCAATGGCCAAAAGTGGCTTAAAACGTTTAAGAAAGTAACAAGAATGCATAGCAAACGGGGGAAAAACGGTTTAAATTTGATAGAAATGGGGAAAAATGGGTTAGAAATGAGGGAAAAACTCTGAAACCAGGAAAGAATTGGGCAAAAATTAGCATGGAAGAAAAAAAGCTTAAAGGGGTTGAAACGTGGCAAAAATAGGATAGAAACTGCCAAAAATGGATTAAAAGGGGTTAGAACTTGACAAAAATGGGTTAGGAAAGGGGAAAAATAACTTAAAAATGGTTAGAAATTGAGAAATTTGGGTTAGGAAAAGAAACCAAAAAATGCTTAAAACGACTTAGAAAATGGAAATAAAAAAAGGGTTAGTAATGGCCAAAAGTGGCTTAAAACGTTTAAGAAAGTAACAAGAATGCATAGCAAACGAGGGAAAAACCGGTTTAAATTTGATAGAAATGGGGAAAAATGGGTTAGAAATGGGTTAGAAATGAGGGAAAAACTCTGAAACCAGGAAAGAATTGGGCAAATTTAGCAAGAAACAAAAAAAAAGCTTACAAGCGGATGAAACGTATCAAAAATAGGATAGAAACTGCCAGAAACGCGTTAAAAAGGGGTTAGAACTTGACAAAAGTGGGTTAGGAAAGGGGAAAAATAACTTAAAAATGGTTAGAAATTGAGAAATTTGGGTTAGGAAAAGAAACCAAAAAATGCTTAAAACGACTTAGAAAATGGAAATAAAAAAAGGGTTAGCAATGGCCAAAAGTGGCTTAAAACGTTTAAGAAAGTAACAAGAATGCATAGCAAACGGGGGAAAAACTGGTTTAAATTTGATAGAAATGGGGAAAAATGGGTTAGAAATGTGCGAAAAACTCTGAAACCAGGAAAGAATTGGGCAAAAATTAGCAAGAAAAGGAAAAAAAAAGCTTACAAGGGGTTGAAACGTGGCAAAAATAGGATAGAAACTGCCAAAAATGGATTAAAAGGGGGTAGTAATGGCCAAAAGTGGGTTAGGAAAGGGGAAAAATAACTTAAGAATGGTTAGAAATTGAGAAATTTGGGTTAGGAAAAGAAACCAAAAAATGCTTAAAACGACTTAGAAAATGGAAATAAAAAAAGGGTTAGTAATGGCCAAAAGTGGCTTAAAACGTTTAAGAAAGTAACAAGAATGCATAGCAAACGGGGGGGAAACCGGTTTCAATTTGATTGAAATGGGGGAAAAATGGGTTAGAAATGAGCGAAAATCTCTGAAACCAGGAAAGAATTGGGGAAAAATTAGTAAGAAAAGAAAAAAAGGCTTAAAAGGAGTTGATACGTGACAAAAATGCGATAGAAATGGCCAGAAATGGTTTAAAAGGGGTTAGAACTTGACAAAAGTGGGTTAGGAAAGGGGAAAAATAACTTAAAAATGGTTAGAAATTGAGAAATATGGGTTAGGAAAAGAAACCAAAAAATGCTTAAAACGACTTAGAAAATGGAAATTAAAAAAAGGGTTAGCAATGGCCAAAAGTGGCTTAAAACGTTTAAGAAAGTAACAAGAATGCATAGCAAACGGGGGAAAAACTGGTTTAAATTTGATAGAAATGGGGAAAAATGGGTTAGAAATGAGCGAAAAACACTGAAACCAGGAAAGAATTGGGCAAAAATAGTAAGAAAAGGAAAAAAACGGCTTAAAATGGGTTGAAACGTGGCAAAAATAGGATAGAAACTGCCAAAAATGGATTAAAAGGGGTTAGAACTTGACAAAAGTGGGTTAGGAAAGGGGAAAAATAACTTAAAAATGGTTAGAAATTGAGAAATATGGGTTAGGAAAAGAAACCAAAAAATGCTTAAAACGACTTAGAAAATGGAAATAAAAAAAGGGTTAGTAATGGCCAAAAGTGGCTTAAAACATATTAGAAAGTAACAAGAATGCATAGCAAACGGGGGGAAAACCGGTTTAAATTTGATAGAAATGGGGAAAAATGGGTTAGAAATGAGCGAAAAACTCTGAAACCAGGAAAGAATTGGGCAAAAATTAGCAAGGAAAAAAAAAGCTTAAAAGGTGTTGAAACGTGGCAAAAATAGGATAGAAACTGCCAAAAATGGATTAAAAGGGGTTAGAACTTGACAAAAGTGGGTTAGGAAAGGGGAAAAATAACTTAAAAATGGTTAGAAATTGAGAAATTTGGGTTAGGAAAAGAAACGAAAAAATGCTTAAAACGACTTAGAAAATGGAAATAAAAAAAGGGTTAGCAATGGCCAAAAGTGGCTTAAAACGTTTAAGAAAGTAACAAGAATGCATAGCAAACGGGGGAAAACTGGTTTAAATTTGATAGAAATGGGGAAAAATGGGTTAGAAATGAGCGAAAAACTCTGAAACCAGGAAAGAATTGGGCAAAAATTAGCAAGAAAAGAAAAAAAAAAAAGCTTAAAAGGGGTTGAAACGTGGCAAAAATAGGATAGAAACTGCCAAAAATGGATTAAAAGGGGTTAGAACTTGACAAAAGTGGGTTAGGAAAGGGGAAAAATAACTTAAAAATGGTTAGAAATTGAGAAATTTGGGTTAGGAAAAGAAACCAAAAAATGCTTAAAACGACTTAGAAAATGGAAATAAAAAAAGGGTTAGCAATGGCCAAAAGTGGCTTAAAACGTTTAAGAAAGTAACAAGAATGCATAGCAAACGGGGGGAAAAAGCGGTTTAAATTTGATAGAAATGGGGCAAAATGGGTTAGAAATGAGGGAAAAACTCTGAAACCAGGAAAGAATTGGGCAAAAATTAGCAAGAAAAAAAAAAAAAAAGCTTACAAGGGGTTGAAACGTGGCAAAAATAGGATAGAAACTGCCAAAAATGGATTAAAAGGGGTTAGAACTTGACAAAAATGGGTTAGGAAAGGGGAAAAATAAATTAAAAATGGTTAGAAATTGAGAAATTTGGGTTAGGAAAAGAAACCAAAAAATGCTTAAAACGACTTAGAAAATGGAAATAAAAAAAGGGTTAGTAATGGCCAAAAGTGGCTTAAAACGTTTAAGAAAGTAACAAGAATGCATAGCAAACGGGGGGAAAACCGGATTAAATTTGATAGAAATGGGGAAAAATGGGTTAGAAATGAGCGAAAAACTCTGAAACCAGGAAAGAATTGGGCAAAAATTAGCAAGGAGAAAAAAAAAAAGCTTAAAAGGGGTTGAAACGTGGCAAAAATAGGATAGAAACTGCCAAAAATGGATTAAAAGGGGTTAGAACTTGACAAAAATGGGTTAGGAAAGGGGAAAAATAACTTAAAAATGGTTAGAAATTGAGAAATATGGGTTAGGAAAAGAAAACGTTTCAACCCCTTGTAAGCTTTTTTTTCCTTTTCTTGCTAATTTTTGCCCAATTCTTTCCTGGTTTCAGAGTTTTTCGCTCATTTCTAACCCATTTTTCCCCATTTCTATCAAATTTAAACCAGTTTTCCCCCCGTTTGCTATGCATTCTTGTTACTTTCAAATATGTTTTAAGCCACTTTTGGCCATTACTAACCCTTTTTTTATTTCCATTTTCTAAGTCGTTTTAAGCATTTTTTGGTTTCTTTTCCTAACCCAAATTTCTCAATTTCTAACCATTTTTAAGTTATTTTTCCCCTTTCCTAACCCATTTTTTCAAGTTCTAACCCCTTTTAATCCATTTTTGGCAGTTTCTATCCTATTTTTGCCACGTTTAAACTCCTTTTAAGCTTTTTTTTTTTCCAAGGCTAATTTTTGCCCAATTCTTTCCTGGTTTCAGAGTTTTTCGCTCATTTCTAACCCATTTTTCCCCATTTCTATCAAATTTAAACCAGTTTTTCCCCCGTTTGCTATGCATTCTTGTTACTTTCTTAAAAGTTTTAAGCCACTTTTGGCCATTGCTAACCCTTTTTTTATTTCCATTTTCTAAGTCGTTTTAAGCATTTTTTGGTTTCTTTTCCTAACCCAAATTTCTCAATTTCTAACCATTTTTAAGTTATTTTTCCCCTTTCCTAACCCACTTTTGTCAAGTTCTAACCCCTTTTAAAGCATTTCTGGACATTTCTATCCAATTTTTGCCACGTTTCAACCCCTTGTAAGCTTTTTTTTTTTCTCCTCGCTATTTTTGGCCAATTCTTTCCTGGTTTCAGAGTTTTTTTGCTCATTTCTAACCCATTTTTCCCCATTTCTATCAAATTGAAACCGGTTCCCCCACTGTTTGCTATGCATTCTTGTTACTTTCTAATATGTTTTGAGCCACTTTTGGCCATTACTAACCCTTTTTTTATTTCCATTTTCTAAGTCGTTTTAAGCATTTTTTGGTTTCTTTTCCTAACCCAAATTTCTCAATTTCTAACCATTTTTAAGTTATTTTTCCCCTTTCCTAACCCATTTTTGTCAAGTTCTAACCCCTTTTAATCCATTTTTGGCAGTTTCTATCCTATTTTTGCCACGTTTCAACCCCTTTTAAGCTTTTTTTGGTTTCTTTTCCTTGCTAATTTTTGCCCAATTCTTTCCTGGTTTCAGAGTTTTTCGCTCATTTCTAACCCATTTTTCCCCATTTCTATCAAATTTAAACCAGTTTTTCCCCCGTTTGCTATGCATTCTTGTTACTTTCTCAAACGTTTTAAGCCACTTTTTGCCATTACTAACCCTTTTTTTATTTCCATTTTCTAAGTCGTTTTAAGCATTTTTTGGTTTCTTTTCCTAACCCAAATTTCTCAATTTCTAACCATTTTTAAGTTATTTTTCCCCTTTCCTAACCCATTTTTGTCAAGTTCTAACCCCTTTTAATCCATTTTTGGCAGTTTCTATCCTATTTTTGCCACGTTTCAACCCCTTTTAAGCTTTTTTTCATCCATGCTAATTTTTGCCCAATTCTTTCCTGGTTTCAGAGTTTTTCGCTCATTTCTAACCCATTTTTCCCCATTTCTATCAAATTTAAACCAGTTTTTCCCCCGTTTGCTATGCATTCTTGTTACTTTCAAATATGTTTTAAGCCACTTTTGGCCATTACTAACCCTTTTTTTATTTCCATTTTCTAAGTCGTTTTAAGCATTTTTTGGTTTCTTTTCCTAACCCAAATTTCTCAATTTCTAACCATTTTTAAGTTATTTTTCCCCTTCCTAACCCATTTTTGTCAAGTTCTAACCCCTTTTAATCCATTTTTGGCAGTTTCTATCCTATTTTTGCCACGTTTCAACCCCTTTTAAGCTTTTTTTTTCCTCCTTGCTAATTTTTGCCCAATTCTTTCCTGGTTTCAGAGTTTTTCGCTCATTTCTAACCCATTTTTCCCCATTTCTATCAAATTTAAACCAGTTTTTCCCCCGTTTGCTATGCATTCTTGTTACTTTCTTAAATGTTTTAAGCCACTTTTGGCCATTGCTAACCCTTTTTTTATTTCCATTTTCTAAGTCGTTTTAAGCATTTTTTGGTTTCTTTTCCTAACCCAAATTTCTCAATTTCTAACCATTTTTAAGTTATTTTTCCCCTTTCCTAACCCATTTTTGTCAAGTTCTAACCCCTTTTAATCCATTTTTGGCAGTTTCTATCCTATTTTTGCCACGTTTCAACCCCTTGTAAGCTTTTTTTTTTTTTTTTCTTGCTAATTTTTGCCCAATTCTTTCCTGGTTTCAGAGTTTTTTGCTCATTTCTAACCCATTTTTCCCCATTTCTATCAAATTGAAACCGGTTTCCCCACTGTTTGCTATGCATTCTTGTTACTTTCTAATATGTTTTGAGCCACTTTTGGCCATTACTAACCCTTTTTTTATTTCCATTTTCTAAGTCGTTTTAAGCATTTTTTGGTTTCTTTTCCTAACCCAAATTTCTCAATTTCTAACCATTTTTAAGTTATTTTTCCCCTTTCCTAACCCATTTTTGTCAAGTTCTAACCCCTTTTAATCCATTTTTGGCAGTTTCTATCCTATTTTTGCCACGTTTCAACCCCTTTTAAGCTTTTTTTTTTTCGTTTCTTGCGAATTTTTGCCCAATTCTTTCCTGGTTTCAGAGTTTTTCGCTCATTTCTAACCCATTTTTCCCCATTTCTATCAAATTTAAACCAGTTTTCCCCCCGTTTGCTATGCATTCTTGTTACTTTCAAATATGTTTTAAGCCACTTTCGGCCATTACTAACCCTTTTTTTATTTCCATTTTCTAAGTCGTTTTAAGCATTTTTTGGTTTCTTTTCCTAACCCAAATTTCTCAATTTCTAACCATTTTTAAGTTATTTTTCCCCTTTCCTAACCCATTTTTGTCAAGTTCTAACCCCTTTTAATCCATTTTTGGCAGTTTCTATCCTATTTTTGCCACGTTTCAACCCCTTTTAAGCTTTTTTTTTTTTTTCCTTGCTAATTTTTGCCCAATTCTTTCCTGGTTTCAGAGTTTTTCGCTCATTTCTAACCCATTTTTCCCCATTTCTATCAAATTTAAACCAGTTTTTCCCCCGTTTGCTATGCATTCTTGTTACTTTCTAATATGTTTTGAGCCACTTTTGGCCATTACTAACCCTTTTTTTATTTCCATTTTCTAAGTCGTTTTAAGCATTTTTTGGTTTCTTTTCCTAACCCAAATTTCTCAATTTCTAACCATTTTTAAGTTATTTTTCCCCTTTCCTAACCCATTTTTGTCAAGTTCTAACCCCTTTTAATCCATTTTTGGCAGTTTCTATCCTATTTTTGCCACGTTTCAACCCCTTGTAAGCTTTTTTTTTTTTCCTTGCTAATTTTTGCCCAATTCTTTCCTGGTTTCAGAGTTTTTCGCTCATTTCTAACCCATTTTTCCCCATTTCTATCAAATTTAAACCAGTTTTTCCCCCGTTTGCTATGCATTCTTGTTACTTTCGAATATGTTTTAAGCCACTTTTGGCCATTACTAACCCTTTTTTTATTTCCATTTTCTAAGTCGTTTTAAGCATTTTTTGGTTTCTTTTCCTAACCCAAATTTCTCAATTTCTAACCATTTTTAAGTTATTTTTCCCCTTTCCTAACCCATTTTTGTCAAGTTCTAACCCCTTTTAATCCATTTTTGGCAGTTTCTATCCTATTTTTGCCACGTTTCAACCCCTTTTAAGCTTTTTTTTTTTTTTCTCCTTGCTAATTTTTGCCCAATTCTTTCCTGGTTTCAGAGTTTTTCGCTCATTTCTAACCCATTTTTCCCCATTTCTATCAAATTTAAACCAGTTTTTCCCCCGTTTGCTATGCATTCTTGTTACTTTCAAATATGTTTTAAGCCACTTTTGGCCATTACTAACCCTTTTTTTATTTCCATTTTCTAAGTCGTTTTAAGCATTTTTTGGTTTCTTTTCCTAACCCAAATTTCTCAATTTCTAACCATTTTTAAGTTATTTTTCCCCTTTCCTAACCCACTTTTGTCAAGTTCTAACCCCTTTTAATCCATTTTTGGCAGTTTCTATCCTATTTTTGCCGCGTTTCAACCCCTTTAAGCTTTTTTTCTTTCCTTGCTAATTTTTGCCCAATTCTTTCCTGGTTTCAGAGTTTTTCGCTCATTTCTAACCCATTTTTCCCCATTTCTATCAAATTTAAACCAGTTTTTCCCCCGTTTGCTATGCATTCTTGTTACTTTCGAATATGTTTTGAGCCACTTTTGGCCATTACTAACCCTTTTTTTATTTCCATTTTCTAAGTCGTTTTAAGCATTTTTTGGTTTCTTTTCCTAACCCAAATTTCTCAATTTCTAACCATTTTTAAGTTATTTTTCCCCTTTCCTAACCCATTTTTGTCAAGTTCTAACCCCTTTTAATCCATTTTTGGCAGTTTCTATCCTATTTTTGCCACGTTTCAACCCCTTTTAAGCTTTTTTTTCCTTTTCTTGCTTATTTTTGCCCAATTCTTTCCTGGTTTCAGAGTTTTTCGCTCATTTCTAACCCATTTTTCCCCATTTCTATCAAATTTAAACCAGTTTTTCCCCCGTTTGCTATGCATTCTTGTTACTTTCTTAAAAGTTTTAAGCCACTTTTGGCCATTGCTAACCCTTTTTTTATTTCCATTTTCTAAGTCCTTTTTAAGCATTTTTTGGTTTCTTTTCCTAACCCAAATTTCTCAATTTCTAACCATTTTTAAGTTATTTTTCCCCTTTCCTAACCCACTTTTGTCAAGTTCTAACCCCTTTTAATCCATTTTTGGCAGTTTCTATCCTCCACGTTTCAACCCCTTGTAAGCTTTTTTTTTTCCTTGGTAATTTTTGCCCAATTCTTTCCTGGTTTCAGAGTTTTTGGCTCATTTCTAACCCATTTTTCCCCATTTCTATCAAATTTAAACCAGTTTTTCCCCCGTTTGCTATGCATTCTTGTTACTTTCAAAAATGTTTTAAGCCACTTTTGGCCATTACTAACCCTTTTTTTATTTCCATTTTCTAAGTCGTTTTAAGCATTTTTTGGTTTCTTTTCCTAACCCAAATTTCTCAATTTCTAACCATTTTTAAGTTATTTTTCCCCTTTCCTAACCCATTTTTGTCAAGTTCTAACCCCTTTTAATCCATTTTTGGCAGTTTCTATCCTATTTTTGCCACGTTTCAACCCCTTGTAAGCTTTTTTTTTTCTTTTCCTTGCTAATTTTTGCCCAATTCTTTCCTGGTTTCAGAGTTTTTCGCTCATTTCTAACCCATTTTTCCCCATTTCTATCAAATTGAAACCTGTTTTCCCCCTGTTTGCTATGCATTCTTGTTACTTTCTAATATGTTTTGAGCCACTTTTGGCCATTACTAACCCTTTTTTTATTTCCATTTTCTAAGTCGTTTTAAGCATTTTTTGGTTTCTTTTCCTAACCCAAATTTCTCAATTTCTAACCATTTTTAAGTGATTTTTCCCCTTTCCTAACCCATTTTTGTCAAGTTCTAACCCCTTTTAATCCATTTTTGGCAGTTTCTCTCCTATTTTTGCCACGTTTCAACCCCTTGTAAGCTTTTTTTTCCTTTTCTTGCTAATTTTTGCCCAATTCTTTCCTGGTTTCAGAGTTTTTCGCTCATTTCTAACCCATTTTGCCCCATTTCTATCAAATTTAAACCGCTTTTTCCCCCCCGTTTGCTATGCATTCTTGTTACTTTCTTCAACGTT
>NW_026637414.1:0-2980 GCF_028554395.1 Pezoporus wallicus
AATGAAAGTGAGCAGTGAAAGCAACGATGGATGCACCAATGTAAAGGTGATTGTGTGCTGAACAGGTCCAGCACCAGCTTTCAATCCTGGCTCTTCTGCTGTGGGAGCAGATGCCAAACGTTCGTGCTGTACTCACTGTGCTGCTGGGCAGCTGAGAGACACCAGCTGAGAATTTGGATTCAAATGGACTTTTAGGTATGAAACCGAGGAGAGACTGCAATGATGGTGACCCTGTTGCAAAGCTGCTTGTGTGCTGAAGAAGCAGAGCACTAGCTTTCCCTGCTGCTCCTTCTGCCGTGTGAGCAGATGCCACTGTTCATTCTGTGCTGACTGTGTTGCTGCGCAGCAGAGAGCAGCCTCTGGACTGATTCCATTCAAATGCTTTTCCTGTATGAATGTGAGCAGTGAAAGCAACGATGGAGGCACCAATGTAAAGGTGATTGTGTGCTGAACAGGTCCAGCACCAGCTTTCAATCCTGGCTCTTCTGCTGTGGGAGCAGAGGCCAAACGTTCGTGCTGTACTCATGGTCCTGCTGGGCAGCTGAGAGAGACCACCTGAGAATTTGGATTCAAATGGACTTTTAGGTATGAAACCGAGGAGAGACTGCAATGATGGTGACACCGTTGCAAAGCTGCTTGTGTGCTGAAGAAGCGCAGCACTAGCTTTCCCTGCTGGTCCTTCTGCTGTGTTAGCAGATGCCACTGTTCATTCTGTGCTGTGTTGCTGCCAGCAGAGAGCAGGCTCTGGACTGATTCCATTCAAATGCTTTTCCTGTATGAGTGTTAGCAGTGAAAGCAACGATGGAGGCACCAATGTAAGGGGGATTGTGTGCTGAACAGGTCCAGCACCAGCTTTCAATCCTGGCTCTTCTGCTGTGGGAGCAGAGGCCAAACGTTCGTGCTGTACTCACTGTGCTGCTGGGCAGCTGAGAGACACCACCTGAGAATTTGGATTCAAATGGACTTTTAGGTATGAAACCGAGGAGAGACTGCAATGATGGTGACACCGTTGCAAAGCTGCTTGTGTGCTGAAGAAGCCCAGCACTAGCTTTCCCTGCTGGTCCTTCTGCTGTGTGAGCAGATGCCACTGTTCATTCTGTGCTGACTGTGTTGCTGCCAGCAGAGAGCAGGCTCTGGACTGATTCCATTCAAATGCTTTTCCTGTATGAAAGTGAGCAGTGAAAGCAACGATGGAGGCACCAATGTAAAGGTGATTGTGTGCTGAACAGGTCCAGCACCAGCTTTCAATCCTGGCTCTTCTGCTGTGGGAGCAGAGGCCAAACGTTCGTGCTGTACTCACTGTGCTGCTGGGCAGCTGAGAGAGACCACCTGAGAATTTGGATTCAAATGGACTTTTAGGTATGAAACCGAAGAGAGACTGCAATGATGGTGACCCCGTTGCAAAGCTGCTTGTGTGCTGAAGAAGCCCAGCACTAGCGTTCCCTGCTGGTCCTTCTGCCGTGTGAGCAGATGCCACTGTTCATTCTGTGCTGACTGTGTTGCTGCGCAGCAGAGAGCAGGCTCTGGACTGATTCCATTCAAATGCTTTTCCTGTATGAATGTGAGCAGTGAAAGCAACGATGGAGGCACCAATGTAAAGGTGATTGTGTGCTGAACAGGTCCAGCACCAGCTTTCAATCCTGGCTCTTCTGCTGTGGGAGCAGAGGCCAAACGTTCGTGCTGTACTCATTGTGCTGCTGGGCACCTGAGAATAACCACCTGAGAATTTGGATTCAAATGGACTTTTAGGTATGAAACCGAGGAGAGACTGCAATGATGGTGACCCCGTTGCAAAGCTGCTTGTGTGCTGAAGAAGCCCAGCACTAGCTTTCCCTGCTGGTCCTTCTGCCGTGTGAGCAGATGCCACTGTTCATTCTGTGCTGACTGTGTTGCTGCCAGCAGAGAGCAGCCTCTGGACTGATTCCATTCAAATGCTTTTCCTGTATGAATGTGAGCAGTGAAAGCAACGATGGAGGCACCAATGTAAAGGGATTGTGTGCTGAACAGGTCCAGCACCAGCTTTCAATCCTGGCTCTTCTGCTGTGGGAGCAGAGGCCAAACGTTCGTGCTGTACTCACTGTGCTGCTGGGCAGCTGAGAGAGACCACCTGAGAATTTGGATTCAAATGGACTTTTAGGTAGGAAACCGAGGAGAGACTGCAATGATGGTGACCCCGTTGCAAAGCTGCTTGTGTGCTGAAGAAGCCGAGCACTAGCTTTCCCTGCTGGTCCTTCTGCTGTGGGAGCAGATGCCACTGTTCATTCTGTGCTGACTGTGTTGCTGCGCAGCAGAGAGCAGGCTCTGCACTGATTCTATTCAAATGCTTTTCCTGTATGAGTGTTAGCAGTGAAAGCAACGATGGAGGCACCAATGTAAAGGTGATTGTGTGCTGAACAGGTCCAGCACCAGCTTTCAATCCTGGCTCTTCTGCTGTGGGAGCAGAGGCCAAACGTTCGTGCTGTACTCACTGTGCTGCTGGGCAGCTGAGAGACACCACCTGAGAATTTGGATTCAAATGGACTTTTAGGTATGAAACCGAGGAGAGACTGCAATGATGGTGACACCGTAGCAAAGCTGCTTCTGTGATGAAGAGGCCCAGCACTAGCGTTCCCTGCTCGTCCTTCTGCCGTGGGAGCAGATGCCACTGTTCATTCTGTGCTGACTGTGTTGCTGCGCAGCAGAGAGCAGGCTCTGGACTGATTCCATTCAAATGCTTTTCCTGTATGAATGTGAGCAGTGAAAGCAACGATGGAGGCACCAATATAAAGGTGATTGTGTGCTGAACAGGTCCAGCACCAGCTTTCAATCCTGGCTCTTCTGCTGTGGGAGCAGAGGCCAAACGTTCGTGCTGTACTCACTGTGCTGCTGGGCACCTGAGAGACACCACCTGAGAATTTGGATTCAAATGGACTTTTAGGTATGAAACCGAGGAGAGACTGCAATGATGGTGACACCGTTGCAAAGCAGCTTGTGTTCTGAA
>NW_026637415.1:0-295 GCF_028554395.1 Pezoporus wallicus
CCTCGGTTTCCTACCTAAAAGTCCATTTGAATCCAAATTCTCAGGTGGTGTCTCTCAGCTGCCCAGCAGCACAGTTAGTACAGCACGAACGTTTGGCCTCTGCTCCCACAGCAGAAGAGCCAGGATTGAAAGCTGGTGCTGGACCTGTTCAGCACACAATCACCTTTACATTGGTGCCTCCATCGTTGCTTTCTCTGCTCACATTCATACAGGAAAAGCATTTGAATGGAATCAGTCCAGAGGCTGCTCTCTGCTGCGCAGCAACACAGTCAGCACAGAATGAAGAGTGGCATCT